>NC_079896.1:20563524-20761358 GCF_024868665.1 Triplophysa rosa | reverse complement strand
GTGGTTAGAGAGTCAGACTCGTAACCAAAAAGTCATGGCTGCCCTCTGCTCCGGGTGTGTGTGTTCACGACTTGCAGTGCGTGTGTTCACCACTCACAGGATGGGTTGAATGCAGAGGTCACATTTCGGTTATGGGTGACCATAACTGACTATGAAATAACTAAAAATAACTGACAAATAGGTAACTTTTAATACACAATATCAGGACTGTCTGATGTGATATTGTATGATGGACAATCTAAGATGGTGTACTATGATTCTGAGGTGAAATCATTTTCACAAAACAGGTAGTTTCCTTTTAAAACCTATCTGAACATATTGAAAAAAAACAGTGTATATAGGATATTCAGGGGACTTTTATTAAAAAACACCACATCAGACAGTCCTGATATTGTATGATGGACAATCTAAGATGGTGTACTATGATTCTGAGGTGAAATCATTTTCACAAAACAGGTAGTTTCCTTTTAACACCTATCTGAACACATTGAAAAACTACCTGTTTTGTGAAAGTGATTTCCCCCCAGAATCATAGTACACCATCATAGATTTTCCATCATACAATATCAGGACTGTCTGATGCGGTGTTTTTAAATAAAAGTCCCCTGAATATCCTAAATACAGTGTTTTTTCTATATGTTCAGATAGGTGTTAAAAGGAAACTTACATTTTCCCTAAACATAAAAACATCCAAATTATGTGTTATTAGTAACTCCCTGAAATAAAAATGAAAAATAACTATTCGTGATCACTATTGTGATCAATGGGCTTTAATGTGTAAATCAGAAACATTTCTAAAACATAGTAATAAGATGTACAGTCACATAGCCAGGGAAAGCCGTTATATTCTCATACTCAAGAGCAAAGAGTCAATGCCTAAACTGAGAACAAAAACAAATGACAGATGCTAAAACTTTTTAGCATCTCGTAGACATAAATCATTTACACAGATCAGAATAATTATTGGACAGTAAAATAATTAGATCTTTGTCAAATCAAAATCATTATTTTTAAATAATTTATACAGTAGGTATAAGCACCACACATAAGGATATAATTGAAGTGAGGTGGAGTTGAGGAATCCAACCCCTCAGCAGTGAATAAAAACACATGAAACGAAATTGTCAGATGTATAATGGAATTATTTTCTTGGAATATAAAGTTTCCCTTTAACAACTGAAAATGTAGAAGATGGCATGTATGAGACATTTTGAAGGCATTTAAATATAAAACACCACATCATACCGTCCTGAAAATTAATGCGTGCCAATCTCAGATGGTGTACTATGATTCTGAAGTGAAATCATTTTCACAAAACAGGTAGTTTCCTTTTAACACCAATCTGAACATATGGAAAAAAAACTGTGTATATAGGATATTCAGGGGACTTTTATTTAAAAACACCACATCAGACAGTCCTGATATTGTAAGATGGACAATCTGAGATGGTGTACTATGATTCTGAGGTGAAATCACTTTCACAAAACAGGTAGTGTCCTTGTAACACCTATCTCAACATATAGAAAAAAACTGTGTATATAGGATATTCAGGGGACTTTTACTTAAAAACACCACATCAGACAGTGTTGATATTGTATGATGGACAATCTGAGATGGTGTACTATGATTCTGATGTGAAATCACTTTCACAAAACACGTAGTTTCCTTTTAACACCTATCTGAACATATAGAAATAAACAGTGTATGTAGGATATTCAGGGGACTTTTATTTAAAAACACCACATCAGACAGTCCTCATATTGTATAATGGACAATCTGAGATGGTGTACTATGATTCTGGGGTGAAATCACTTTCACAAAACAGGTAGTTTCCTTGTAACACCTATCTGAACATATAAAAAACCACTGTATTTAGGATATTCAGGGGACTTTTATTTAAAAACAGCACATCAGACAGTCCTGATATTGTATGATGGACAATCTGAGATGGTGTACTATGATTCTGAGGTGAAATAACTTTCACAAAACAGGTAGTTTCCTTTTAACACCTATATGAACATATTGAAATAACAGTCTATGGAAATTCAGGGGACTTTTATTTAAAAACAACACATCAGACAGTCCTGATATTGTCTGAGTGCCAATCTGAGATTGTGTACTATGATTCTGAGGTGTAATTATTTTCTTGAAATAGGTAGTTTCCTTTAAACATGTGTCTGAACTCTGAACATATATAAAAAACAGCTTATATGGGACTTTTGGGGGGGTATTTAAAGCATCACATCAGACAGTCCTGATATTGTGTATTAAAAGTTACCTATTTGTCAGTTATTTTTAGTTATTCTATAGTCAGTTATGGTCACCCATAACCAAAATGTGACCTCACATTTAACCCATCGTGTGAGATAGCAACCGTTAACATCGTCTCTCATTGAGTGCGAAACCGCTTTTATTTTGAAATTTGTCCTCCCGCGCTCCTGTCGTATATGCGTGCACAGAAAACCACCGTGAGGGCTGGCTTGACAGTCATTTTCAAAGTGGAGGCTGGCGTGACCGCAGTGGGACAAGGCGGAGTATTCGAGGGTGAGAAGTTTCTGTTGAGAAAAGTCTTTTGACACTACAAGAAGTCATATGCAGTGTAATCATTATCTTTAGCAGTCTACTCATTATCTTTAGCAGTCTACTCATTTTCACATTGCTCGTCATTTCGTAATTTGTACAAAAAACTGAATATTGAAATTTGTGCACCCGCCATCACAGCGTTGGCGCAAACGATTAGAGCGTAACACGTGACATAATTAAACCAATAACTTTGAGAACAAGTGGGCAGCACTGATTGGTCGATCAACCAGCGTAACAAATCAATAATACCTTATTTTTATTTTAAGCAATCAAAAACCGGAGGGGGTCTACACCACTGTACATGTGAGTGAAAGACTGCACTGTAAAAATCAACTAGAAAGATTTAATACATTTTTGTGAGTTAAATTTTACTTTAAAAAATGTGTGCAAAAACTTACAAAAAGTAGAAAAAAATTAAAAGCTGTATGCAAAACGTGCGCAAAATAACACAACATTTTTAAAGTAAATCCTAAAATTAATTTTACAGTGTGAGTGCAGCATCTCAATTTATCTAACACCGCTCTGCTCTTCTAGGTGTATATGCATTAGTTTCCTCCCTCATATATTTTATTACTTCAAGTGAGTTTGTCACTAGCCAAGGAGTGCAATATCACCGAGCACGCACACCGATCGTTGTGCAGCAGGCATTATTTTCTGCAATGGAGATAGTGGAATATGCCAAATTAAGGACACTGAGTGTGTATGTGTGCAATTTTATATATGATTTACGTGTGTGTTATGTTTATGTGTGTCCCTGAATGAGCAGTAGGTGAAAAAGTGTAAACACCCTTCAATTTGTGCAATGCAAGGTTTAAGATTACATTTATAGTGTTATTAAATTAAACAATTTCCATTCTTAATTAGAGTCTCATCAACACATAATAGCAATTTTTATGTTTTATTGGAAAATTATGATTTTTTTTATTGAACTACAACAAATGACACTAAATTGATTTTGACTTAAAATCTGTTTTTTTCTGTGGGATTTTTTTAACCCTATGTGGTTGCATTGTGCTGGGATAGATAAGGTCCACAAGAGGCTACAAAAATGTATTTTGTGCTCTGGTGAGACAAAGGTTGAAATGTGTTTGACTGAGAACAAATAATGAGAACAAAGTGCTGTCTCTCATCAGCTCTAGTCAAGATAAAAAATGGTAAATAGCTCAAAATGTTGTTTTGGCTCAAAACCATCTGACATGCTTGAGAAAGCTGACGTTGAAGTAAAAATTTCACCTTCCACCATGACAATGACTTAAAGCACTTTCAAGACAACTAAAAAATCACTTCAAAAAGAAAGATGAAAGTCTTGGTCTTGTAATATTTTCTATTGACTTTTTTGTTTGTAATGTCACCTTAACGATGAGAAAACACATGCAAGTCTTAATTTATAACACAACATACTCTTTAACAGCCTAACCCATCACAGACAAGTGTACTAGTCAACATACACCGACTACTTTCTTCCTCCTCAACCTCCCTGCTCACAAATCTGACGGCTCTTTAAAGATTTATAAAGTCCAATCTCCACACCCCTGCTGCATATCACTTCATTTAAAACCGGTCCACCCTCTTTCTGCTGACTGTGTATTATTCAGCAAGGCTGGGTAAATCTAATATAAAGCCTTTATTGATCCTCGGGCCCTTAATCACTTTGATTTTTGCCCCTGTTTTGAGTGACCTCTGCAAAGCGTCTGGCCAGGAGATTAGACCTCTGACTCTGCATGTCTGACCGTCGGTTTTCTGCAAATATAATAAATATGCGAATATTTATGAAAAATGTCATATACAATCACAACTGCATATATTTGTCATTGGTTTGTCTGTTTATTTATGTATTTTTAATATCCTACAAATTTGAATATCCATTAAGGTGTGTGTGTGTGTGTGTGTGTGTGTGTGTGTGTGTGTGCCTGTGTAACTATGTGGGTTTATTTTCCAGTAGGTACAGTGTGTGTTTATGCTTAAGAGGGGGTGTGCTTCTGCACAGTGTAGTTGGGCCCCTGTGTATTGAAAATGAACTGTGTCACTTAGTAAACAATCCTAATTAAGAGCGTCATTGTAAGACTCCCTCTGACCCACACTCTCTTACTGTTTGTTTGTTGTTATTGTTCAAGCTAATTAGCTCTAATCTCTGTCTCCCTCTCTTTCTCTATCACTGGTACTCTCCTTCTCTCTTTCCCAGTGTGATGTGTTATTCCTACCACTGTTCTCAGTGTGCGACTATGTGTGTGTGTAGGGGTGATAGGACACAATAGGACTCAACAGGGGGAAGGACTCTGTATGTGTGTATGTGTCATGTTGGAGGTATTCTCCATCCATTGTCTAGCTGTACAATGATTGGCCTCACAAGTGAACAGCCATTAATAAGCCAGCGATATGTGTAATAGCACTCTGCGGTAATTGTTCTGCAGAGAGAAGCAGAGAGAGAGAGAGACATGTCTCATCCCCGCACCCCCATGCCCCCCACTGGGACTCCCTCGTCATATCTCTGACACTAGGAACATGTTAACTAATAGCTAATTAAAACACATTATTAATGAATAGCCAATGCAGTGAGATACGGCGAGTGGCTGAATTAAAACATATCCTCTCGTCCTTGACAACAGCAACCTGAGGAATGCGTCAGGGCCACTGCGCCGGGCGCGTACCTTCAACCCCAACTGAGGGAAAATTATTCAGCATGGTTGTTGGTTAAAGCCTAAGACAGGACAATTAATGATCCCAGTGTTCACGTTCCCACCATTGTGCTTTTTATTGAATTATCTATTCATGTCACAATTATTTGTCATAATAACTGTAAAAAAAATTATTGTGGGTGGGGGTGGGCAGTGTGTGTCTTTGTAGTTGACCATTGAAGCCTGTCTGTGTGGCCTGTTGCACTGAGACGAGATTTAGGATAGAGAGGAAGATGAGGTCAACCTTTGGGGTCAGGATCGGCCATTAAAATCCAGCATTAAAGTCCAGGAAATAGAACTACAGCTCTCTTCCTGTGAGTTAGTGAATGTGCCTGTGAGTATAGCAGGTCATTCACGCCCTGCTGAATGTCCACTGAAGCCCGTCTGTTTTAAGAGGGCTTCTGTGGCCTTTAAGAGAATGATACATTTACACAGGCATCTATAACTTTTCATTTCACAGTTTAATCTCAGTATGCGATGTTTAAGATGCTTAATACACAGTAATAACACGGTAATGACATGATAACAACAAGATTTAACGATGATATGTGATATCTAGCCTTTTTCTAAGCCACTCTGGTGTGACAACAATGTGCTATGAGAATAAGGTATTGTAGATGATTATTCACATCACATTTGATTGAAACAAATAATTGTAATAAACTGCTCCACACGTAGCAAACAAAATATCATACTTTGATGAGCTGCCAATTCTTTTTTCAATGATAAACAATTAATTTAGCTATCTAGACCCCCTTCAGACAGTGACAAAAATTCAGTGTGTACAGTTTGTGAATTTTTAGTAAGGTTTGGTCACACGAGCTTAGTGTGAACAGACCCAAAGATTGTACACTGTAAAGATTTTTTTTTGCTGCCTTAAACATTTAAGTAAGGTCAAGTAATATAAATTTCAAATTTGGCTAGTGTTACATTATTTTATTTATTTTCAAAAATACAAATTTCTTCGCTTACCGAGCTTCATGGGCTCATTTTAGTTATGAATAACATGTATGCCCCTTTAACCAGATCTGTTACCCAAGTTGTCAGGGTGAAAACATGGCAAAGTGCTTTTAAAAGACACTCAGGTTTGTGTAGGAAGAAAAGAAATACAGGAGACGGCAGAAGGAGAGCAAGCGTTTAGTGACTGCTTTAACACTGCCACTCTGACCCGTTCTGTGCATATATTACTGACCGCCTTTAATGACGGGGTTAAAAGCGTGACAGCCGAGGGATGCTGCATAATGACAACTCAGCACTTCCAGAGGACATTCCTTTAATCCTTCTTAGCCTGCCCGGTCCAGGGCAAAGCGACAAATACACACACACATCTCTAGACAAGATCAGATATGTATCTTTCTTGGAAAGTGTTACATTAAAGAGATGCTCGTGCACAGACTGTTACAGAAAGAGGAAGAAAGGAAGGGAGAAAGTTAACAACTGATGTAGAGAAGTTCGGAAAACTCCATCTTAAAAAGGGCAAGGATGTGATCTTGAAGATCAATGGAACTATTGCTGAAACAATGTTTCAGCATGTGCTAACCTTTACTCAAGAGTTGGTCGTCACCATCTTGGAAATGGCAAAGATAGCATTTGTGAGGATGGTGTTGATTTCTCCGATTTGACAAGTCGGATGTCCGACTTTGAGTGGTTATTTACATATAAGAGATAAAAGAATTATGAGTTGCCTTCTAAAGCAATAAGACATCATTACACACGAACCGAAAGGCATTAATTAAAAACAATAACAAACGTCGGAGGCGACGTGACGCAGTTGTGCTTCGGATGACCCGAGTTAGAATCCCAACTGGTGGTCCTTTCCCAATTCTGCCCCCTTTGTCTCTCCCACATCGCTTTCTGTCCTCTCTCCCACTGTACTGTGTAAATAAAGGCAAAAATAATAAATCTTTAAAAAACTAAAAAAAACACTTCACACCTTTGAAGTACTGTACTTGCAGACCCATGTTCACATGTCGCACACACAACAACACTCGTGCACACTAAGGCAGATTGATGAAGGCGTTGATCAGTAAATCCATTCCTCCCTCACTGTGGATCCATACAGCTCTGCTCAGCACTATATGCTGTACTCCTGCCATGGGGGGGTCAAAGGTCACATCGTCCGCCCTCCATCCCCACAGTAATCTCTCTCTCCCCTGGGCGCTGCCGCCACAACTATATTAAATCACATCTGACACACCTGAATCTCCATCTCTTCATCCATATTTCATCTCTTTCCATTTTAATAGAGCAGCACTTTTTACCCTGATGTATTTATTAACTGCTCCCTTCAAAAAGAGAGAAAAAAATTGGTTTGCTTGTGGGTGTGAAGATGAGAAAGTGAAATGAGGAGGGCTTGACAAGTTTATGGAGTAAGAACAATGCCAGTTCATTACATTTCAAGTGTGTGTTTGGCACTTGGCAGTGTTTTTTTGGGTAGGTGTTGGTTTGGATTTCTTTAAGTCGATAACTTCCTGAGCACCTGTAACTTCAACTCTGGGCCCTGTAAAGTGTAAAGGTTTATAGAAGGTGAAAAATTTTGAATGTGTGCTATATCACTAGACAAGGTTTCTTGTCATAATTTTTGGAGGGTTTTTTTAAATTGCGTTTTTGCTACCTCGGGACAGCTGTGACACTGTTTTGACATTCTATTAATAAAAAGTGGAACATGGTAGACATGGTTTTAATAGTAAAAAAAAGTTGGCAAAACTCAGAGATAGTATTTACTACAAATCACTTGGTATAACAGCAGTTTATAGGTTACCAATACAAAACAAACTAGAGAGAATGCAACAGTTATGGCTGAAGATGTGTGTGTTTCGTGAAATAGAGGGAGACTGCAATAGAAAGGCATTGAAAGGATCTTTGTATCTCGTCTAAACTCGTCAATTGATCTATAAATGAATTGAACTGTCCAGCAGTACAGCAAAACCAAGGTCAAAACCAATGCTATCACTGACCGCCTAGTCCAGAACACTCTCAAAGAATTGGTGTTTTATAATGTCCTAAAGCTAAATCTATGTACAGTGTTGTTTATACCATACCCTAGAGTTTTTATTGCTTATTGTAAATTTTGTCATGATTAAGCACCATGTTTAACTGACACTAACACTGTTTACTAACATTTCAGTTTGTACTGATTGGTTGATTGACGATTGATTTATTGGATTAACTCTTTAGGATTTTAATCGCTAGTCAATTTCCATTAGTGACAATCACAGACCCAAAAGAGTCGTAATAGAACGTACGCGATGCATTGTGTAAGAAATCCATGTGATCATGACAGTCTGTGTCTGTGTTTATTTGTGCTTGCACGTCTTGTACTGTAGCATTCCCTATTGTTCTGGTTACCTCTTCTCATCAACTCTGACAGACACTTCTGTCCCCGATGCTATTTTCTCACTCTCTTCCCTCGCTCTCCATCTTTCTGTCTCTGTGTCTGATCACTCTGTTGCTCTCTGCTGTTGTCAAAAACAGTCAGCAGGGGGTTCTGGGAGGAAACAGTCTCCTGCTGGCTGTGTGACTCACCGGTGAAGAGAGGTCAACCAGACAAGTTGGTGTGCGCGTGTGTGTGTGCAATAAGATGATCAAGGAAAATAGAGGAAATAGAGCACTAACCCACCATGGCTAACACTCACAAACAAGCACAACAGTTTCCATAAAGGACACGCACGTTGTGTCATTACGAAGATTGTACATTGACATCTTTGTTTTCATGGTAATATTTTGTACCCTCTAAACCTAACCTTTACACAAAACTATAAGTCAAAATCAAAGAATGGTTTGTATGTTTATAAGGCTGTTTCGGGGATTAGGATGTCCTCACAATATAGACCATACTGTAATTAAAAATGAAACACAAACACATATTCAAGCAATATCCTCAGCAAGCAGACATGATGGGATATTTTACTCACATACATCACAATCTATTATATTCACAGACACACAGTATTTATCATATCAGTTCATACAGATACAAGTACTGTTTAAAAAACAACAAACCTTTATCAAAAACAATCCAAATGAGTGCCAGCTAACAAAAAAATGTTGTAAGAATGTTTTGATTCAAATTATAAAAATTATAAAAACATTTATGAAATATTTATGAATCTTTGAACAATCCTCAAACAGTGTAAAAATTGTATTTTTTATGTTGCTAAATGGTTTTTTAATGTTACTGCCAGAATGTTTAGATAACGTTAAGAGAATGTTTCCTGCTAGCTGAGGTGTAGCAAGTTTCAAAAGCATCATAGCATTACAGCACACAAAGGGAAAGCAGTGGATGTAATGTTGAAAAGCATCAATGAAAACAAGATAAATCAAATTCACAAAACACAGGCATAGAAAAATTATATCATTGTCTCTCTCGAGTATTGTAATGTGATGCACAACTCCGGAGCTGTTGAGCTCGGTCCCTGCCATAGATTCAGTGCCCAGATCAGCCATCTCTGCATGTCTCTTTCTATCCCTCTCCAATAATTGTCCCCTGTGCAGTACTCCTAGAGGAATTCTCTCTATTGTTGAAATTTAAATTTTATAGCACATCGGCAAAAGTAAATAAATCCATCCTTTGACTAAGTAAACAAGGCATTGATACATTCGTTCTTTAGATTAAGTTAAATATAAAGAAAACAGAAGCCCCCTGCTGTACGCGGCATGTGTGGCATTTTCTCATTCTGTACATCTCACGCTGTGAGGGTTTGTGGAATTCATGCAGCCATATTTGTGTTCAAACACTCAACACGACCTGATGAAGAAAACAATTGGCTTAGAATTTAATAAAGTGACAGTATAAAAATAACTGTGCTGTTTCATAACATGCTTTGTTTACTAAATTAATACAAATAAACAGTACTCTATACTGTTATTCATTGTTATGCTATGAATTTGATGTTTTTACAGTACCTCAGTTATGGGACAGGTACTGGAGACTTACTAGTAAGCAAAAATGGTGAACACGTGAATCTAACTTGACCTCGTAAAAAACTGTTTACGAGGTGACGATTTTGTATGAATTCGTACAATTAATCATACAAAAACGTAAGATTATAAAAAAGCAAGAATGACGCACCACCTCTAAACATAAAAACAGATCACACTAAAGGCTCATTCACACTAATCCAACAAAGTCCAACAAATGGCAACAAACACCAACGTTTTAAACTCTCATTGATATTTTTTGATGCAATAGTGTGAATTTGCCATAAATAAGATCCTACAAAATTTTTAAATACGTTGAAAAGGTCAAATTACAGAACCGGCTGCAAATTTACAAATTGGATGTAAAATAACATACAATTTTTAATTTTACTTACAAAAAAAATTCATTTTACGCTTTTCCTGATGCCTCAGTTGCTATATTAACGTTTTTTTCTAGAATTTGTCTTACAGTGTAGTCACCTGCCGAAATACTTTGCGAAATTGCCATGAGATCTTTTTGGTGAGAATACATTTTCAAGGTAAGGAAATTTACTGAATTTTTTCCAAAATTAGAAAGGTAAGTGTGGTGAACCAAAACATTAAAGAGTAACTATTGCATGTCCTTAAAATTACATTTCATACAGTGTGTAATGTTGCTGTGTGAATGTAAGCAGTCTGCCAAGTTGCAAAGCCGAAAGTGAACGAATAACAAAGTTATTGGCTTCGGAAAAAAGAAGTCAACTCTGAATCACACGAACGAGTCTTCTGTCGTTCTAATTTCAGTTCTGCCTCAGATTTGCATCACTCGGTGCAATGCCCACTTACATTCCATTTGCGACGCTGTACGCGGTAGACCAGTCACAGCAGACAAGACTATCTGACCAATCAAATCAGAGTAGGCTGACAGAGAGGCGGGGATTAGACGGATGAATCACCGAGCTAAATATTTGAAAGTCAGTCAAGAAGTAAGGTAATAATAACTGCCTATTATTCGAAAATTAAAGTGTTTTTACACCTTTTATGTACGTAAACTTGTTGTTGGACACTCCCTAAACCAAAGTAGGATGTTAAAAAATCACAAAATAATTACTCTTTAACATGGTGAATTTAATGCCTTAGCACTAAAATAACTAGATAAGTAAAACAAATTGCCAACATAAACTCCACAAGTAAACGTGTAAAGTCTGTTTTTTATGAGGCAGTTAATCATATGTTCTGCTTCGCCTTCATTGCTCATTACTGTTGGTTGCAAATCATCAGCTTTGTAAAGACATATTATTCTAATTATGACCAAACCCTGTTATTGAATACCTATATTACAGAAGACACTTAGCATAGTAGGGCTTTTATAGATCGGTGTTACAGTATCCTCAGCATGTCAGGCAGTGGTGCTCTACATTCCAGCTGCCAAACACAGAGAGCTACTAATCTTTCCCTGAGCAAGCCATGAAATATAATCTGGTGTGTAGCACTGGACTGGACTGCTGAGTCATTTGCTGCTCGGATGGATGTGTGTGAATGTATGCGTAGAAGGGTTTCCTCAAAGACCCTGGCAGCAGAGCATTACGGCCCGTGTGAAAGAGGTCTCTGTGTTTAGTAGAGACTGTTGATAAAGAGAGGGTGGACCTGGGAATGGAACAAGGGATAAAAGTGAGTGCACACATACTTGTTTATAGTCTTCTCACAACACAAATATACATTATGTGGTCCACATGAGTCAACGTCTTTGGTCATTAGCTAATTGGAACATGTCGCTATACAGGAATAGTGGGAGATATCTGAATATTTGAGTGAGGGAGAATATTTATTTTGACCACACAAGGGAGCCTAGAAAGTTAAATGTTATAGAAGTGTCTGAAATGTTTAGGTTTGAAACGTGTCTGAGGGACTTGGAAAGTTCCTCAGTGGTGTTAAAATGAGCCTGCATAGATAAAATGCCTGCACGCAGGTGCACTTTGTACTGTTTCCTTTTCGAGCCGCTGGGGGCTCGGACCCTTAGCCCCTCATTCTCAAGCCTTTGTGTCTAAGGACTACCATCCCACCCCTCCCTTCCACCAAAGGCATCTCTCACTCATCTTTTCTCCACCTCTCTTCTTCTGTAGGGAGTCTCATAAAAGGGAAGTGGTTTGTTGTCGGTGTGGTCAGCTCCCCCGGTGAGCAGGAGGAATAGCTGCGGTATTGATCGCCCGGCTCCCTGGAGCTTCCCTCGTGGGGGGGGGTGTGGGTACAAAAGCCACTGCCACACGTGGCCACCCCTCAACACAAACACCATTCCCTCTGTAACGTGAACAGAGGCCCATCTTTGTTCCACACATCATCGAGCTTTGGCTTCTATTTACCTTCATCTTTTTTCCCTCCTTGGCTCGTCTCATGGAGTTCCAAAGATTGTTTTCATTCCCCTTTTGTTTCTTTGAATTGCTGATGCAGAATTGCAGTGCTGATAGCCCGGAGGATGAGCGTAAGAAAATCTGGAAGAGGGGTGGGGGGTATGGGGAAAACAATGAGACGGAGAATGACACAGAGAAAGAGTGGAAAGATTTGTGAGGAGAGAAAAGACTCCGGCCTTGCCCCTTCATTTCTCTCTGGACCTGGTAGAAACAATCCGGGTCACCTAGCTGCTCTGAGCCGCTCTCGATGGAACGGCACTCGACCAATCACGCAACGTGGCCAGGGGACCTGCGACCGGTCGGGTCAGCAGAAGCTTTCAGACAGCTCTGTGTCCGCAGGCACTTCCATTGATTTCCATCTGCCTGCACCACAGCGTGGAGATCACGGCAGCAGACGTGATGTCATGCAGATGAGGCTCAGATATAAAGCAATTGAAGGTCACACTATCAGGGAACCTTGAAGTGTCCACTAAACCATGAGCTTTTAACACGGTGGGGAACAGTGTTGTGCAAGTTACTTCCAAACTGTAATATATTACAGATTACTTGATACTGTTATTTAAAAGTAATCCCTTACCTTGCAATATTACTGTCTCAAAACTGTAATACGTTACATGACTCCTGTATTACTTTTGAGTTACTTTCACCAAAATAATTACAGAAATAGAACTTAACATTCAAAATGACTAAATGTCTTTGTATTTTTGTATTTTCAAAATACAAAATACTTTTTGCCAATCAAGCTATTTATTAGACTGCTGATTTCTTGAATTAACTAGGCTATATAAAAAATACTAACTATACAAAAAAATAATAAAAAATACTAAGATTAAATGCATTTAAATACAAAATACTATTACAAAATAATAGTATTTTGTATTTCAAATGGATGTATTTGAAACACTGCCCATCCATGCAGTCTAATAAGGAGGTTGATTGGCAAAAAGTATTTTAGTTTGAAAATACAAAAATACTAAGATTAAACACATTTAAATACAAAATACGTTTAATTTTTTTCAAAGGTATTTAAATACAAAATAGTCCCATCCCATCACTGAACTAGATTATATAGAATTCTAGCTAGTCATCATGTAAACGTTAGCTTACCTTGTCATTGCTGCTGGTCACAGGGATCTTCTAACTAGCTTCCTGAAGGCAGCCTAATGACCCCTCAAAACCCGCCCAAAAGGAATAAAACCAGCCCAATTATTTTCCGGTGTCAAATCAAAGTTAACAACTGCCAAAAGATGTTTCTATTGCTATATTTACTTATCTGAATGGTTTCCTAGGTATTGTATATATTTTTTGTTCTGTTGAACTCAAAAGATATTTTGGGGGATTTAGGAAAGCAAACAATTCTGGGTCACCTTTGACTACCGTTATAATTTTTTCTGCTATGGTAGCCAATGATGCCAAAGATTTTTCAGTTGCTAACATTCTACCAAATATATTTATGTTCAACCGAACAAAGAAATGTATACAGGTTTGGAACAACTAGAGGGTGAGTAATCCATAACAGAATTTTCATATTTGGGTGGAGTGTCCCTTTAAAAAAGATCCCATGTGTGCTCGGCCACGCACGGAAATGGACGAGAAATGTGTTTTCTCTTCGTAAGACATGCAAAAACTTGCTTAAGAAATAAGCATGGTTAAATATATTGCATATGTATAATGTGTGTGATTTCAGGCGTGATTTCTTTCATTGTGTGACATGACATGCACCTTAGTACGAAACATCGGTAAAAACATCATTCGGATGCATTTTCTAATACCACCGCTATATTTTCCTCTTTGGTTGAGCTGAGCTCCCGCGTCCCTCCCTGTACTGTAGCCTTCCTGTCAGATGCTCGTTCCCCACACTTCCGGTCCTGGAGTTGCCAGGTATTCATCGGAGTATGAATACACATTAAGAATCTCATCAATTAACATTTATCCTTAGAATATAAATAAACATTTTGGCGGCCGCAGTACATTATGAAAGTAGCCCAAAAACCCGCAACCCGCGGCTCCATAATTTTTCCCGCAACTGCATTTTCAAAATAGCCCAATTGTGCGGGAAAACCGCGACCCTGGCAACACTGGTGCTAGGGCTTACAGCGAACCGGGCGGGGTCAATAATAGCCTCGGACCTTTAGCTCAGAGGCTGAAATCATGCAGCGTTACAATACAAAATACAAAGTTCCACCAGCCAGAGGGAGATGAATGAAACCACACGCGTCTATTTACGAACAGGAAATAGAACTTATTTGAGGGATTTTTGATTTGTTAATGTCTCGCGGGCAAAAGGTTTGTTGTAACGCAAGTGTTACTGAACATGTACCAAGTCAAATATTACTGAAAATTGATTAGTAATGCCTTACACTACTGCGTTACAGCAAAAAGTAATTCGTTACTGTAATACATTACTTTTGTAACGCATTACTCCCAACACTGGTGGGGAAGCAGTGGATGCAGACATGGAACTATGTGTCATGGGAGATCAGGTCTCACCTCACTATGTATGGGGTCAAATAAGGTATTTGAATGAAGTAGCTGAAGTGCCTTGAAATCCCTATTTAAGGCCTTCTTTGGCCTACAGCTGAGTTCAGGTTGTGTTCCTGTCAACAGTTGGGCCTTACTTCTCAAATCAGAATGGGCTAAAAACAGCTTGATGTGATTGGCTCCAGTTTTGGGTAGACTCAACAGAAGACCATGTGCAACCCCAAAACTTTGTTGCTCGTAGCCCCTCACTCCAGTGCAGCAAACCTGTATTACTGAAACTGGCAGTAAAATGGCACAGCTCACATCATTCTTCCAGAAAGCCAGAGGGTCACTGCCTACACTAGAGCAAAAGAAACCAAAGCTAATGAATTAATCAAAGTACTCACCCTGTTTTTCATTTATTCGTTCTTTCTCTTTTTCTGCCTCTCTCATGTCCCACCAAGGGGAAGCTGATCTCATGCATATGCACACAAAACTGGAAAATACTTTTTTGATTTAGTAAGCACTTATCTGATTCACCCAAGTTCTAAGAGTAAGGCAACACAATTCTTAATGTACTGTACTTACGATTTTTTGCTGTTTTACCATTTGTAAAATGTAACTATTTTGTGAAGTGGCCAATTTTGGCTAATTCGTATGAATTCGTCTGATCTCATTTATACATTTTAGCACGATTTGCTTTTGCACCAGTGACGTTAGGTTTAGGGGAAGGTTAAGAGGTGGGACTGCAGTATTGGTTTTTTTCTAGTAATTGTATGTTTGTATCTGAGGTTGTAGTTTTTGGCCCACCGGACTCTGTTACACTGATTAACAATCAGTTAGGCTCTTTATCTGCTAATTCGAAAAGACATGTAAGAAACCTACGAGTGATTTTTGATAATTAATTAAAGTTTGATAACCAAATCAACGTTTTTATCGTCTGAGATCTATTGCGAGGTTGGCTAAGGACTTGGATACTGTGATTCATGCTTTTGTCACTTCTAGGATAGACTACTGTAACTCATTGTATTTTGGTGTGTGTAAATCTTCTTTATCACATTTGCAACTGGTTCAAAATGCCGCGGCCATGTTCCTTACTGGTGCAAAAAAGAGGGACCATATTTCACCGATTCTTGCGTCATTACACTGGTTGCCAGTTGAATTTCACATCAAATTTAAGGTGTTATTATTCCTTTATAAGGGACTACATGGTCAAGCTCCTGAATATATGACAGATCTCCTTTCCCTTAGGAAATGCCCTAGAGTGTTACGGGGTTCTAATAGTATAATTCTCTCTATGCCTCGATTGCATCTGAAACTAAAAAGAGTTTCGATTGCCGCCCCCCAATTGTGGAATGACCTACCAGCTTATATCAGACTGTCCCCAGATATTGGAAGTTTTAAATCTCACCTTAAAACTTACTTTTTCTCTTTAGCTTTTTAATCTGTTATCATTGTATGTGTACTGTATTTCATTTTCTGTATTTCTGTGTAATTTTGTCTGTGAACCAATGTTTTATTGTACAGCACTTTGATCAGCTGGCGCTGTCTTAAACGTGCTCTAGAAATAAATTTTGCCTTGCCTTGCCTTGCTTTGCCTTTGCCTTTTTGTACGATTCACAACATACGAATTCATACGAATTAGCCACCTTGTAAAATAGTTACAAATTCCTCTAAGATCAGGTTGAATATACTTAAGTGTAATTTTAAGCATACTCTATTTAAAAGTTGTTTGAAAAAAGGATACTAATAGGCTAGCGTAAACTTTTTCATAGTTTTTTTTTCATAAACATAAAATATTTTTTGCACCGCTATTATTGTGTTATTGTGCTAATATATCTTAAATAACCTCACCTTTAAATGACACATAAAAATCCCACACACCATGATTGATCTTGGCTTGTCCTGTCTAATTGGGCGGTTCTTGGTTAGTTTAAACTGCAAAAAGCACCAGCCTTTTATCACCATCGAAAGTCTGGCTACGCGAGACTTGGGGAAGATGGGACATTTTTAGAAGCCCAGGATGATTTGTTTGTGTTAAGGGGAGGGGGCGGGGAGGCCAAAAGGCTAAGAGAGTGGAGAAAATTGAAAGACTGCTGGAGATGCAAGGATGCAAATAACCACAAAACCTGGAAGAGCATTTCCACCTTGCACATATTTAAGCACCTTAAGAAGGAATGGGGGGATGGGTGGCGTGTTTGCGAGCTACAGGGTAAGACAGTAAAGGCTGCGAGGATGTTGAAGGGGGGAGGTTATTAATTTTCAGTGCGCAGTAGAATCCAGCTGGTAGCTGCGACTTGCTTTCTGGTGTAATGAAAATGGCCGGAGTGGAAGATAAATGGCTCGTAAAGAGGGACCATTTAAATGCAGTGGGGCCCAATCTGGATGGTGACTAATCTCAGATCCCTCCCTCCCCTTCTTTTTTTCTCCAAACCCGTTTATGCTTTGCCCCACCAATGGACTTCTCTCTCTCTCCCTTCTTTTTCCTCCCCATTCTCTTCTTTCCTCCCCTCCGCCACGGCTGGCGCTGACATCCCCATGAATTGTGGTAAGGTTAGAGTTCAAGGCTTGCAGAGAATTATCTTGATTTATGCGGGCGCGGGGCCGGTAGCAGAGCGAGCGTGCCATCCGCCGCCGGGCCCTGCTGGGGCTGCGCGCCTGTTTTACGGCTCCCCAGTGGCAGGGCTGCGGCAGCTCCGCGCTCGGCTGGAGAAATGGGCTGCCGCTGCACCTGTCGTTTTTCATTCTTTGCGGGTCGAAGGAGTATGATATATCTCTAAAGCGCCTAATAAGTTTCTGAAAAACGTGTTTTTAAAAGAAATTGATTTTGATGCTTTACGAGGCCCAGCTCTGGCGCAGACTGACCGAGATCGTCTGTGTGTGTATGTGAATGAGAGAGAGAGAAGGTACGATGGGGATTTTCTTCACACTGTATTGGGTTGTCTGACAGCAAAGAACACTACAGTTTTTCATGGTATACCTCCACAATGACAGCTATTCACGAGCTGTGATATTTCACACCACTTTACCTCGACTTCATCCGCGCCGCACTCCCACATACACAAATAATACCGCATAGTATGAGACGATTGCTGTGCAAACACAGGCTTTATCAGAGAAGCTATATTTGTTGACGCAGTATTATAGGCACCTAGTATTGTAAAGGCACAGAAACGTTGGGTAACATGGAACAGAAAGCTGATCGTTGATACTATGTGCGCGTGTATGGAGTGTGTTGGGGGTTCCCATGCAAGCAGGTGTCAGCTGTCACTCAAAGTCTTTCCAGGGGTCTGTGGAACCCACAGGAGCAGATTATCATGATGAGCCCAGATGAAATCGCTCTGCCTGCTGTGGAGACAACCTGAAAAAAGAGAATGCCAAAATCCATCGCAACAGTCCCTTTAAACGCTACAATCCACTTTGGGTCTTGGCTCCCGCTGTGTTCCTTCATTTCATTTTCCCTGGTGGACATATAAGACTGTGTTTATGTCACATGTAAAGATGAGAGTTCTCATGTCAGGTTTAGCATTCATAGAATACTCAGTAAGAACCCTTTTGAGGATATCCAGGCACATATGTGTGTTCTGTGTTGACAGCGTGACAGGAAAATGGATTTGTTCTGTGTTGTAGAGGTGCATGGGTGTAAACGCTCCCAAAACGGGGTCCCTCCACTCCCGGCCCCCATTTGCTTCTCGTGTCTGTTCCACCCCAACCTCACAGGCCCAGACATCCAACCAGACGGCAGAGGGTTCAGAGGTCATATTGTATGTTACGCTTCTTACTTTTCTCGGTCACCAGTTTTGACAGGAATCTGTTTACGTCTCCCCACGGCAACACTACACTGTCTGATATGTTTGGGAGAAGAAGAGCTGGAGCTTAGAGAAGAAAAATAAAGAGAGAGACAGGCAGGTAGGTAGAGAGAAAGACGGAGAGTTCTGTTTAGAAGCACATTAGAGCCAAAGACATCCGAGGCGCTTATGAAGTGTGTTGTCTCCTTGCGAGAAAAATAACAGGCAGGGTGAATCATGCTGACTCAGCTCCAGCATTCGGATTTTCATTTCGTCTTCCTACTCTGCAAATAACGTCAGCTCCTCCCCTCCTCAGGCCGATACCAGCCCACCCGTCTGCCTGCCTGAGCGAGCACACAGCCCCAGCCGAAATGAAGTTGCTTCTCTGCAAACCTAATTTTCCCCCCAGAAATTTATGAAAAGCATTACATTTCCTCGCTGCATAAAATCTATGGGATGGGGTCTCTAAAGGAATCAGACCAGGGAAACAAAAGACAAATTGGGTTTACGTGCGTGGTCTCTGACCTGGGAACGGGAGAGCGAAACACTCCATTCCATGCCTTCTAGCCTTCCTGCTTTCTATTGCTTGTGTTCTTTAGGGGGTATTAGATACAATTGTACAAAGCTTGGTGGTCTCTCTTTCTTTGTCTCTCTCCCTACAGTTTCCATGAACTGCAGAACACAAAGGCAATGGATGAAGAATAAGGCGAAGTCCTGAGCAATACAGTCTGAGACTTCAGACCAATTACACATTCCCGAAACAGGCTATTCATATCAAGGCTAAAACAGCCAGATAAGGCTTTGTGTGATACAGTAGTTGGAGGCCAGTGATTGAATTACGGGGCATCCCCTGTGACTAAGCGGCTGTAATTAAACTGTAATTTAAGATTACATTATTAAATGGAGGCTTTATTACCACGCATCCCCTGTAACCTCACCTCTACTGCTATATCCTTATCAAAACCGAAATGATTAAGAAAGTAAAAGCGCTCTCATTGTCCAGCTGTAGCAGTCCAATGGAATACGATCCGCACTAATGAGACATAATCTAATTGAGCGTTTATCTATTGTAACAGACCGATGGAGGTGGTTATCGTCTGTTAGCGATCGTTTTCACCGGCAGGTGGAATTCCGTTGGATCTGAAATTCCACAATATGTTACGTTATGGCGCAGTTTGGGTGTGTGTTTTGAAACATTAACGCTTCTTGAAGATGCTCCAGCCACAAACTCTGAAGTTGCGTAGCATCTGCGTAGACCAGCAGACCTGCGTTTTGTTTGTTCACGCACCAAATCTTTGGCATCGTGGGTAGTCGGTGCTAGCTTGTAAATGGCTCTGTTGAACCTGTATAGGCACCTTCAGTGAAACAGGAAAGAAGACTCGGAGCACTGTTATGCAATTAGCAATTACACGTCCACGCGTTATTGTTTTTTCGCCATATGGTTTTATTTATAAATGCCAGCCTCTCCTCCCACAATCCCCTGCTGGGAACGACACAGAGAGGCTGAGATGCAGTGGCACATGGCCAGGGAAAGATGTATCTCTCTGCATCTCTCTGTCTGTCTCCGTCTCAATCGTTCTATCTACCTTTCCTCGCTTCGACTTTGTCCCTCCTTGCCGCCTCCCTCTCTCCCGTTCGCTCCCCCAGATAAAACTTTTATAAATTGGCAAAACATTTATGCTTGCAGTGTGGCTCTGAGGAAGCAGTAGAAAAAAAAATCAATATTGCTCCACCGAGCATGTGTAATACCTCAAATGAAAGAATTCCTGAGTTCTCTTTTATAGATGGAGCACAGTCCCTGCCCCAGGCCTGCAGTAGATTATTATCCATTGCAGGACTCTACACAGCTGTCTCTAGACTCCACAGTTGCAGGTCAGTGTTCGGCGAGAACTCATCGGTATAGAGAGCATGGCCTCTTATGGGGCAAAGAAGCTAAAGATCAGATTCGTGACCTCTGACACCTGCCTCTCAAATCATCCTTCTGACTTAAACGTCTAAAGCAAGAAAGACAGAAAGAGATGTGCGTCAGAGAAGCCAGATCGAGGACGAGAGCCAGTCACCCGTGTTATGTCAATAGCGCTCTGGTGGCAGAGTTGTGTAAATTGATCTTTTACAGTTTGTGGAGGTGACGGAGCCTGTAGGAACGCAGATAAATCAGGCATCCTGGGGCTTAGAGCATTGATTGGTAGGACCTGAGTGAATGAGTGAGAAATAGATAGAAAGAGAGAGAGAGAGAGAGAGAGAGAGAGAGGGAGGCATCCAGCGCAGGCTAAGGCCCTGTGGGAGGGGTGGTTTTGAATAAAAGCTTTAGAGTTTATATGTCAAAGAGGAAGAGATGAACTCATAGGCAAACTTAAGCATTAACAAAAAGACAGTTTATTATGTGCATTTTAATCTACAGTATGTTGTGTGTGCCCACTTAACTATATTTGGTGACATATTTGTATCTATTTGTGTGTGGTCGTGGTAAACCCTACAGTGTGGGGTCCATTTGTTTTTTTGGAAAACAGCTTATAAATGTATGCGTGTGTGCGTGCACAAAATAGGCAAAGCTAAATAAAAAAAAATATAGGTTTGCCATTTTTACAAGACACAGGATAGGTTGGAAAACATAAATTTAAAGGTCCAGTGTGTATTTTTTTGGAGGAAATATTAACAGAAAAGCAATATAATACACATAACTATGTCTTCCGAGGTATAAAGGCCGTACATAATGAAGCGTTATGCTTTTATAATCTAAGACTGAGCTATTTCTATCTACATACACTGCAGGTCCCCTTGCATGGAATTTGCCATGTTGTCTCTAGTAGCCCTAAACGGACAAACTGCTATACAGAGCGTTTCGAAAATATATGTTATCTCCTTCAGCAAAGAAGCAAAAACGTGACGATCTTAGTCCTGTGTCAGCCTCCGTAGTGCTTCGAAAGGGAGGGGTGGAGTGAGCCGTTGGTTGCAATTAGCAACCTCACCACTAGATGCCACTAAATTTCATACACTGGACCTTTAAGTTTGCCTTTCTAAATACATGGCCCTATTGTCCGCAATTCATTGGCACAAGTCACTGAAAGAAGTTAATCTTCATAAATTAGCCTTTTCTAGTATAAAATGTTTTCATGAATTTCAAAGGCTAAAATCAAGTCCCTCCCCACAACACCCTGTGGAAGTCGCCTGAAATAAATCATTAGAGAAGCAAGTTATGTTAAACATTGTATGTGTATGTGAGGCCTGCGTGAGTGCACATTATAGAGCTAGTATATATTTAACTCACATACAGGCTCTCTCTCTCTCACACACACACACACACACACACACACACACACACACACACACATGACTACAGTCTGTAAACTCTGAATGAACTAGTGCATGTCAAAGCTTCAGGCATCAACACCTTAACAACATTAATGAATTAATGAAAAGTTTCCCTTTACTTCTCTTTGCATCCTTTTCTTTCTCTGCTTCTCTCTCTCTCTCTACACTACTCTCCTCATGATGAAGAGAAGACTCCCTCCATGCTTCTGCTGTTCTGTGTTTGTGTGAATTGACGTGTGTGCGTGGGTGTATCTTATATATTCAGTTTTACAGTTATCCCGTGTTGCAGAAAGAGAGTGCATGTGTGTGATAACGGCATGGTTGTCTTAGGCTTTGTTTGCGCCCGCTTGTTTGCCTGTACCCACAAGTTTCATTTCAGCTGAAAACTAGCTCATTTATTCCCGGCTGTTGAATCACCACAGCTAATTGTCTAATTGTTACTCAAAATTTTTACAGCATTCTCTATATGGTGACACACACCAACTCTCTCTCCCTTTCACTGAAGACAAGGGCTAGGCTCTGTAAACATTACCTCATAGCTCCCCGGTGCTCCTGTGGGAACCAAGCCCTCTTCTAATAGAGAAATAAAGGGACATCCACCCCAGCCCTGCCCTCAGCCAACCACCATACAATCCACAACAAAGGGGTCGGGGGGTCCTAATTCCCTGGCAACGATATAAATTGTGCCACTTCTGGGAGCCGTGAGGGAAACGAATAGCCCCCGATCCACCCCTGAGAAAAAAATCAAATAATCGAATAGGAGAAAATGGCAAAAAAGTCATGAAAGGGCCGGCTGGGTGCAGAACGTGGAGGGCCAGAGGTCTTTGTTTGTCCAGGCGGAGGAAAAAGGGTGAGGGAGACAAAGGGCAGGTCAGACTCAGAGTTTGGGGTCAACTTATTTTGAAAAGAAAGCTGCACTTGGGCTGCGCTCTTTCAGAACGAAACTCACTCAAGTCAGAGCTGTCATCCAGATGGGTACCTTCACACTCGCTCTGAACCTAACAAGTGCTCTCGTGGAGAGGTGTGAACACTGGAGGGAGTTGTTTGGATGCACCAATCGCCGTTGTCGTTATTGGAAATATGCTTCATCTAGCGTGTTTTATTTGACCAAAGGCAAACTGTTGCAGTCAAAGCTCTAAAGATAATTTGATTAAGAGTGAGCAGCTGCCCTTGATCGTTGATCTTAAACTGTGTTTGCGCGTGAGAGAGAGAGAGAGCGCGAGAGAAAGGGAGAGTGTGCAGATAATTGGACTGCTGTCTTATCTAGTGGCTCTGACACGGTGGAGAGAGGGTCACTAGCAGGGGAGCGAGGGAGAGAACAGTGGCTCAACAGTTACCAATCATTTCAAACCCCACTAAAAGAGAGGCGCAGAAGAAAAGCATTGTGGGCTGGCTTTCTCTGAGGGTTCAGCTCTGACGAGGTTCAAAGGGCCCAGTGGCCCCACAGTCATGACCTGCTGCCATAGGATGGAATAATAGATCTCAGAGGCCGTGGCCCGGCACAATTAGAGCTATTTCACTCTCCCACACATCCACACACACACACTACCTAGTGTCATGCGTCACAATCACACTGACACAACTTCACAAAGTGTCTCGTATCAAAAAAAAGTGTTGTCTACAATTTATCATCTGTTGATTTGACTGAATGTGTGCATGCAATAAAGTCCGACTTGGTTATGTTATGTCATGACACCATTCCCGCACAATGCCAGACATTCTGCGTAAACGTATCTTAACTCAAACCTTGCAGTGTCACGCTGCCCTTTTTCTTTCCCCTTTAGTAAAAAGGATGTTTCCCTCTAAGCAGCAGTTGTGGTCACAGATTCTGTAGAATGCAATTAGGAAGCTTAAATGAACTGGTAATGGAGAACCCGGTCTCCAAATCATGGTTGCTGTGGCAACAGCTGCACACAACACAGCCTCCAGTAGTTTTGTCACTTTATCTGCAAAATGCACAATTGAGCCCTAAACCAGCACTCTGCTGGGAAGAAACAGCTGTGTCCCTCTCTCTCTCTGTCTCTCTTTACTCTCTCTCTCTCACTCACTCTCTCTCTCTCTCTCTCTCTCTTTTATTGAAGACAATCATCAAACACATCTACGCTCCCCCTCAGTAATGCATGGGGATGAGTGGGGGTCGAACGTGACGCCTTTTTTAAAACCGTATAAGATTATCTGTGTGTGTATATCGCTTTGGTTGGATTTGAACCTTCGGCGAGGAAGAAAAAGGTTTGTGGAAAAATATTGAAAATTGGAGGGGGGAGAAGTCGAATGTTTACGGCGCTAATTCAAACTCAAACAGACTAGAAGAGAAATTGTCTCCAAGATCCTGAAGACTCCTGAAAATATTATTTTAAATCACTGTGGTTAACGGAAACAGTGAATCTGACATTTCATTTAATTTTTTATCTGTCCGCTACACCATCGGCTGTGCCTCCGTGCCATTTATGATGTACAAACAATCACCTTGTTTATTCCATACGCACACTTACACACACACTCGCAATCACGCGAGGTGCAAATGAACAGAATACAGACGATAGCTGCAGACTGCAAGCGAGCGAGATGGGTTTGACCTGCTGACATCCTGCGTGCAGGTATCGGAGGTTCTGTGTGGGCTTAGACCCCCTTTCCACTGTCAGGGGAGCCCACACGGGCCTCACCGCTGACCTGCAGCTGCGTGTGCACCGTCTGTTTCATCCAGGTGCACTGTGTATATGGACACATATATACTCACACAAACAAACGCATATATGCACGCACACACGCCAATGCAAGATGCAATCGTGAACGCAGGTGGCGGGTGAGCCCAAAACTGTATCACTGCCAAGATATGATCATGTATCCAGCACGCAGCGTATGGTCTACATATGTTCGCTCAGATTCGCTATTTAATAGAAGCCCTACGTGACTCAGGGAAAAAAACAGCTTTTCTCCAAAATGCCCTTTGACTACGGGGAAAAGAATTAAGTATGCCTAATAAAATGCACATGTGTTACTGAGTAGATTCCTATTCGTTGGTAAATTGTTAGAGAAAACGCAGCATAGCATAGAAAAAAATCTGATGATGGGAAAGGTTAACATACGTGTACTGTACATGAGATGTATTTGTCATTCACACAAATAGTTTTATATAAATCATTCAAATATTCGTTGAGGTAATTATGTATCTTTCTATAACCTCAGGTGTCAGCGAACAGATTTTAGTCCGTGTCTGGGTTGTTACGGGAGGGAGAGAGAATGTGCAACATTTCACGCTTTTAACTGCACTCTCATAGACAAATTGTTAAACCAAAGGAAAAAAACATATGATGTGAAAACAACACCTGTTATTGGTGCAAGAGCGACTGAGCGCCAAGTTCCTGTTGACTGACAGAAGCTGCCAGCACTGGAGAAAAGTAATGCGTTTGATTTCGGTCCCACTTACTCCGGGGTACGTGGCGCGCGGCGCTGCTCGTTCCTCGCTAAATCCTTTACTTGTACCCGTCGGTGCTGCATGGCTCACGTCCGTAATGGTGTCCAACACGGGTCGCCTGCATGGGGGCTTGTTTAATGGAAAGAGAGCGAGGTAAGCACACCCAGAGGAGGGATACGGCAGCCAGGCTGGTGCCTGAGACTTGGCCATGGTCCCTGGCTCGGAGACTGAAGCTAGCTCCTGCAGCAGGTGGCTGCCTACCTGCCTGCAGAAAAACAAAAAGGGAGAGACAGAAAACAGGTTCTCACGGCAGGCCTTGGTGGAGCCAGGATTGTCTGCCAAGGTCTTCTGTCAGACTGAGCTGGTTTAGAGAGAGCGAGCATGCATTGAACTGCTTCATTACCACGGCAACAGCCAGATTGTAAAGTAGTGCCTGCCAAGAGGCCCCATTCAGCCATCCCACAATACACCACAACTCAGTGAGCACATTCCTCCAGAACAGGAAATTCAGATGCGTTTTACTTTACTGGTTTCTGATTAAGCGCCGAGCAATGTTTTACAGAATCAACACTTTATTTTGATTCCGTAGTTCCGAAGAGAATAGTCTTCTGGGGAACTGTTGTGTTAGGTTATGGCCCAGGATTTGTGGTACTCACTGCAATCTGGTGTTCGGGAAACTGTGTTAAACCTGTTAAACCTTGGCAAGCCAAAAACGACTCATTCATAGTTTATGTAAACTACTAATCTTTATGTAACCCACACATGATCAAACTACAAACACAAAAATAGCTAACGACCGTATGTTTAAGGATGCATTATAAAATGTGAAATATCACCAATATCCTTCCAAAGAATTGTAGCATTGTATTTATTTACCAATATAGAAACGGCATTGGACTCTGAACGCATACATTTACAATAAACAGGAATTAATAAAAACATAACTTTAAGAAAGATTCAAAATAATCATCAAATACATTTTCTGAATTGTGAAATCGTACAAACCTGAAAACAGGCAGTCCAGACATTTTTTGTGCTTTATTAATGACATTTCATGGAAAATCTGCTAATCCTTAATATATATTCCAATGACGTAAAGCTTGCAGATATATTAAGTACGTATTTAACACAAAACTCACTAGATATTTATAGCACATATAATCAATGATTTAAATGTGATCTTAAACGTTACAAAGGTGCCAAATGACATCACTTGTTTTAAACACTTTAGGCAGTAAACAGGACCTGACAACAGCATACACACAAATGTCTTGGCCTCATCAAAATGTGGATATTCATGACTCCTACAATGTAACACCATCCCAATGATAGCAAAAACAGACAGATGCACAGCATTTCTCTTTCCTCTGTCTCTCTTTTCTTACCCAGACTTCACACTTTTGTCCTCACACCAGGAGACAGAGCTGCTGTAGGTCAGACTCGGGGGAAAAAGGAGTTTAAATACAAACATTAGGGTTATTATTGTGTCTATTAAACTGGTGTTTTTATTTCTAATTTGCCCCTTCAGTGTAGTGTCAATTCTGTGACTGTTCTTGTTTTGGTGCTTTTTATTTAATTTGTGTAGTATCTTTATATTTATAGATTTATTTATTTATTTATTTGATAGTATAGTGGAGAGCAATAGGATGCAATCGGAGAGCAAAGCTCTGACTCAAACTCACCCAAAGCACTGCTGCACTAAATGTTAGAGCACTGTGTCTACAAGGCTATAGTTTTATTTTCATCGGGTAATATTGTAGAAAAATCTTTTTTGTTTGTTTTGGAGTGTATTTCAGTTTCTTTTTTAATTGTTTCTTTTTATTTCATAAAATGTGATTTAGTTTTCATCTCAATTTATATTACAGACTAGCATCCGTACATCTGTAAATGTTCCTTCATATGTGTTTCTGTGACTCGGAGTAATTTGAATGATTTGGGCGAGCTGAGTACTATAATTTTCTTGTCCTCATAACTTTTACTATCCACAATATACAGACAGGAAAAGAAACACGATTGGGAGGGGGTAAGAGTCACACGCAGACACACAGAGATTGAGAGAGTGAGAGATCAGGCGCTCTCCACTGTGGCCAGAGGCTGGTAAATAATGAATGTGTGGCAGACACAATGCCAGTTTGAAATGTAAATGTGACGTGCGTGCGAGTGTGTGCGTCATGGTTTTAACTGAAATGATGATGGCTGTAGGGTCAAGAAAGTATTTGGAAGAGATGTTTGTGAAACCAGAGATACAGAGTGGAAACTGTAAAATAGCAATGATGGGAAAAAGTGAAGACTAAACATATAGCATGTACATTCAGTGTGATAAGCCACTCCGACTTATGTGTTACAGACTCCACACGCCAAACAATTTCTCTCCGCTTCGATGAGGTCTGGATTAATGATGCCCCCACGGAGACGCTTCTGAAGGACAAGCGCGTGTGTGAGGCGACGTCTGATCTCCTCTGCACCCTCACCACGAGACCAGGTCCAACGGATCTACCGGCCCACGGGGCGGACCAGACTGCCCCAGCGTTCCCACTCTGTATCCAGACTAATTTTATAAAAGACTGAGAATATTCCCACAGAAATCACTGCAGGTCACACTGATCAAGGACACAAAAGAGTCTTATTATAGAGATGGAGAGAATAAGAGAGTTGGGAGGGAGTATGTATAAAAGATTTACGAAGACAGTAGTTTTGAAACAGAAAATATCTTCTTACATTTACATTTAGATTTATTCATTTGGCAGACGCTTTTATTCCTATTCTTGTGCGCATACACCGTGAAAGTTAATTTGACCTTTTTTAACACTGGCGATTTTGCTGTGCATTTATAGCTTTATTGAAAAGATACAGTAAATTATCAGTATTTATTTGAATCATTTATTTTAATGCAGTAAATATATCAGCTGAGATGGAGAATGATAGCTACAAAGTAGCAAGTTATTAATTCACTGGAATTGTAGACACTTTGTGGTAATTTCGTTTGTTTGATTCTTTTCCAAGAGGCGATGCCTATAGCATCAGTAATGACTGCAACAGCCCAGTTTCACTTAGCCTAGTCACACTGAGAGAAAGACACCAAAACCAAACCATATCTCCATGCGTGTCGCACTAAGTGTGTGTGCCAGTCTCAAAGCCAGTCCCTGGGCATGACAGAGGGGTGGGGGGTTAACAGGTGACAGTGGGGGGCAGGAGGCAGGCCAGAAGAAAGCATGCTGGCAGCACAGTTTGAGCTCCAGAGAAATTTTGTCACTCTTGTCAGTCTCCCCCAAAACCCTTGAATCAAACCCACCTCCCTCCACGCGTCCATCTGGACCCCTGCAGGATACTAACCGCGCCCTGAGCCGTGCCCGCATCCCTTCGCGCACACAAACACACGCAAACGTACGCGTACTTACTGACCACACCCACCATTCCTACACACAGCTGTCTTCCCCTTCCTCCTGGTAGGTTACCCCCCAGAAGCGTGTCAGTCCACTGTGTTCTCTTCCCCAGCCAGCTGGCAGCTCATCAGGGGCAGGGCGGCTCACCGCTCCCTGCTCTCATCACTCGGCAGTGGGGAGGACAGGCTGACTGGCTGGCATATGCTGGACCCGACCTCCACAGGGCACCGTGGTGCTCTCCGTCTCTCAGCCCAGCTCACCGTCCGTCAGTCGTCACATAGATCACATCATTAACCTCCAATGTGAGTGTGAAACAAGAACAGCTGTCAATCCAAATAGCTTTTTAAAAAGTTGACATTGTTTTTCATCTCTTTTTCGATATGGATGTTACATATTTGTAGTGGCAGGTAGCCAGGTGCAAAATATAATGCCCCTTTTTTTTGACAGATCAAGTATGCCTTGGTATGTCTTGGTAAAGTGGCAGAGATGGAAGGCCAATACATGTCAAGGTGGGTGGTATTAAAGTAGATTATCACTCCATGCCTGGCAGTATTGCACAGCATACACACCATGTAAAAGCCGGTTTGACCGTGGTCATGGCAGACCTTTCATCTGCGTGACCGGCATCCCGTACTCCAGCACTGTTGGGCCTGTGTGAGATATCCAGGTGTAGCCAGGGGAGATTTTCTCTAAATGAAGCCTCTGGTGGTGGAATCCCCCGCAGGTGTCCCTGGCGTGTGAAAGGCCTGGCTGGTGATGCCGTATGCCTAAAGCACTGCCAGGGTATTTAGATCCTTTGAGTGTGTCCAATCAGCCGGGGCTTCCAGCACGCTCTCCATCCAGCCCGGTGCTCAGTATGCACTCTGGCTGATGTAATTCTTCCAGAGCTTGGCCAAGGACTATATAAACACACACACACCTACTGATGCAAGATTGCAGTATAGCACTACCACAATGGAAAAATGAAACGTGATCTTGAGAGTTTGGTGCACCTTAAAAATGGTGTGAATTTATTTTAAATTAATGTCACCTACAGTTTTCTTATTCTTGTTGAAGGGAAAACCTATATTTGGTCATAATTATCTCAGCTTCATGACTTCTGAGCACATATTTTTCTCTGCAGGCGGGGGTTAAGGTTTTTTCTCAAGTTCACTGAATGATCTGTCTGCTTATTTTGTACTAGGGAGACCGGGGCTAGTTGTCACAAAGACTGTGTCTCATTAACTAGAAGGTGTAAATGAATAGTTCACCACAGGTAAATATGAAAACTCGCCCTCATGCCAACACAAATGTATATGACTTATTTTTTCAGCTGAACACAAATAATTTGATATTAAAATGGCAAGATATAGACCAAAAAATATTTAGACCAAAACATTAGACTCATTGAAAACATGCATATCCAAGTGCTATATATTCATATATTAATAGAGATATTAATTGAAACTAGTTGTCATATGATATTTTGTCACAAGATATGCAAGAACTTTTCAACTTTCAATTTTGCTTAATGAGCTCAAAATAATGCTAATTTTCTCACTTTAACCAAATGCAGGTTTCATTATGTGACACACAGGAATTAATGAGATTCAATAATATCAATGTGTTGCCATATTTTACCTTAATGCCAATAACGTCAGTTTGGGCATGTTTTTAATGTACAATAAATGAATATTCATATATAGAAATATGTTATTTCAGAAGTGAAACAATACATTTGTGAAAATATATAGTTAATATTTTAAGCTTATATGGCGACATTGAGACCAAACCATGCATATCTAAGTGCTAAATTCATATGAATAATTTCAGAACCTAACTGGTTCTCATACGTCTAAAGACTAGTTGTCATATGACATTTTGTAACAAGATATGCAATTTTGCAAAATGAGCTCAAAATAATAATTTCTCAAATAAAATATTTGGTTTCATCACATGACACATAAGAACAATTGAGATTGAATGTTGTTGATGTGCTGCCATATTTGAACTAACTGCCATTAATGTCAATAATGGAAATTCAGGCTAAGTTGTCACATTTAATATACATCGGTATATGAAATATATGAAAATATACACTGGTGTAACAAATGGTTAGCCCCCAACTGCCAAGCTCCAAAACAAAATTTAGATTTTAGGTTGAACTACACCTTTAAGAGAAGCAGCCACAAATGTAAACACGTACAAATATTCTTTCATGCACACTATGTACAATCTCCCCTGTGCAGCCGTGGTAGACAGACTTCCAACACACAGAGGATTAGGGCTGCTTTTACTCTTCAGCACGGCATAGTAATTAGCTGTTCCGTATGTGTGTCTCTCAGAACACAGAACACTGATCTAAGAACCCATGCTGTTGCTCCACCACTGCAGGACCCTACTGATCCAGAGGAGAAGGGAGAAAAAGAGAGCGATAGAAAAGAGAGAGTTAGGTGGATTGAGCCTCAGCCTTGTCAGGATGGATTAAAGGAAAGACTTTGAGGGTTTTTTTTCAGAAACGCTGAAACTGAGCTTCCTGCTCTCCCCAGTTCTTCGGCTGCTGGCTCTTGCTTTTATCCCTTTTTAATCTCGGGCCATTCATTAATACTCCCCGAAATGAACAAGCATGTCATGCGCCCGTTAACGCCTCCGATAAACCATCAGGGAGGCCTCCCGATGACAGATGACATCCGTCCGTTTCTGTATGGGCAAAGCGGGCCGAAAAAGATGTCACTCGTCTGGTGGAACTCCCTTAGCCCCGCCCACCTTGGTGAGGTCCCAGCAGTCCGTGCACGTGACTAATAAACAATTAAGCCTGTGAAGAAACATTCTGGGTAGTTTACGGTGAATTTCAAACCAGGCCGTTTCACTCAAACACGTTCCCTGAACACAGCCGTGGGCAATTAGACTCTCCATTGTGAAGGGAGGGTTTGATAACGTGCTTTTCTTTATTCAGCAATATTTATGTCTCATCTCTCCTTAGCGTGAGGCGTATAGTACACTTGAAAGGAGCCACGAAGAGCTTCAATCACAAGGACACACACACGTTCAAGCACACACCCCCACACACAATCACACTCATCTTTTCAAGAGGGCATTATTGGAAACTCCCTGCAGAAAACATTATTTCAGGCCGGCGGAATAAATGAGGACGGTTTGGCGAAAGGATGCCAGTAACCTGTGCGGCTTATTTTAACCTGTCTCATTACAACAACCTTTAGTTCTCGTTTCCAGGCAATAAAAACATATTTTACTGAGTGGTATCTGTCAAAAAAAGCAAAATACTCATTCGGAGGTTCTGCTATCTCTCTCTTTCTCTCTCTTGCTGATTGATGTTGTGAGGAGGTATTAACACTTCTCCTGCTGCCTGCACTGAAGTTAATGCATGGGAAAGATGGATTACGCCACGTAATGGCGATGGCTTCCAGAAAGATGGCTCAGGAATCAATAATGAGTTTGTCCTCCCCTCTTTCTTCTCTGTGCTCGTCGCTTGCTTCGCCGCAATTAAATAAAACCACATTTGCATATGGAAAAATAATTAAAACAAACAAACCGCTAGGACTGCACCCTCTCCCACAGGAGAGGCAGTCGGGAGATGAGGAAGACCCAAACATGAAAAATGCCCCTCACTGAAGGGTGTAATTGCAGCGCTCAGCTCCTCGTCCATTAATCCTGTCAATTCGGCTCTTCGACACTTTTTTCGGCTCTCCTTTACAGCTTTATGAACGCACAGATGCCAGGGGTTTTGATGAACAATGTAACAAGAGAGACTGCAGACCAACTTTATTCATTAGGACAAATAAATAAATGACATTGAGAACTTGTTGCGGATATGAGGGAAGATATTGAGGACTTCAATCATAAGGAGACGCGCGCAAAAGCAAGCAATCATCACTCGTTGAACTTGAGAATAAACTTTCACTTTTGCCAAATGTGCATGAAAGTTATTCGTGGGTCCTCCGCCCGCAGACTCCCAGCGCGTCTTGTGTATCTGTGTGTTTATAAAAGCATAAAAAAGAAAGCAAGAGTTGTGTCTTTTTTGCATACATGCGTTCTTGCATTTGCAGTGTTGGAGTCTTTGAAAAGACTCCCTGCTGATGCTGCAGGCAAGAAGCCATTGCTCAAAATTCATGCAAGCGAGTGAGAGAAACCGGCTAAAAACTCAATTTCAGCTTCATTTGAAGCCCGGGGATAAAAGATAGACAATCTCCCAGCATTCCTGCAGTCTCATTGAGACCCTATCTGTGTTCAAATACATGAGCCCTGGCACAGTCTGCATAGAAGTGGGCAGGGTACCAGGCACAGAAACACATGTTAGTCCAGAGAGAATACCACCTCCTTGAGAGGATCTGTCATGCTGGGAAATAGCTGGCCAGGTTGGCAGCTCATTGGGCAAGGCACTTAGTCCAAAGAGGGCAGCTTGGTGCCATCCTTCATAGTCATGGTATAGCGAGCCATGCCTGGCTGTGGAGATGCCAGTTAGCTTTATAAAACTTCTCGATTGGGCAAATATTGTTATTCACCAAAGTTTAAAGCTCAGGCACGAATTAATAGATGCATGAATAAATTAGCATGATTAAGTTTAATTTAAAAGACAAGGGAATACCGTACCATCCAGGTTATTTTGAAAGCTCTTCAGTTAAATATTTTATCTGGTTTGTACACTCACCGAGGACAACTAACACCTCACACCTGGACTTGTGTATTATTTAGAGGTTCCCACACCAGACACCCGCTCCTTGAGGGCGGCTGCATTTACGAGCCACGTCAAGATGCCTGAGAGATACGCGGGGTGAATTTGCATTCATTGAGGCCTGCCGTGTTTTCTCTTCCTCCCCTGAAAGAGCTCAACATGATCCAGTGGGCTGTAGCCCCAGGCTAGAACAACACTGCTTAAAAACGCCTGCTTTCGGGCGAGGAAACACTTCCAGGAACGCAACACTTTCTCTGATCTGTCCATCCTCTGCGCCGTCTATAGATGCTGCCTCGTCTGCTCCGTTTATAGAAACTCCCTCAGCTATCCAGGAAGATCTCAGGGTTAGGTGGACACTGACTGGTGTTGTGTTTCAAATCTTAGCTGCTTGTTGGGGGTGTTTACGATACAGCAGGTGACAAGTACCCCAAGTTCAATTCTTGTGGAGTTATTTTGTTTTCAATGGTCCAAGTAAAAATGCAACTGTGAGTCGTACAGTAGTGGCCGAAAGTGATGGCCAAATTGGCGGCTCTATTTCAATATGATTAAAGATGTATTAAAGAGCAGGTTTAAAGGTTTTTGTACGTGTCCTAATGTTGTATTAGAATCCCCAACAACATGTTCAAATGTATCAAAGGTAAAAAAAAATGGTGCTATTTTCTTAAAATATGCATTTAGTATCTATCCATTTCTCAAAGATCCCTAAACCCGAAGCTGTTCAAATTTTCCGCTTCTCTAAGCTCCTCCCTACTGGAGTCCAGTGTGCTCCGATTGGCCAACTGGCCCAATCAGTTGTGATTGGTCTTTCTTCATACACTGCGTGTCAGAAATGAAACACCCATTACCACAGTTCTTATCTCAGGAAGTTTTTTGTAAACAAAGATGCTGTAAGTGTATGAAAATGGCATCAGTATTATCATATCACAAGTACTCCATCTATCTTCATAAACCATTCAGACTATTGTTTTCTATTGATCTTTTTTCGTCATAGCTCTGGGAGAACAACAACAGCTCTATCCAAAAGTTGATCATTACTTTGATTATTCAGAGAGGAGTAACTGAGCAAGTTAGCGAGAGCTTCCAAAGATAATGCACACACCTTTACATAATAAAATGATATAGTGCTGCAGTCCGTTTTTAAAATAATGACAAGCAAACCGTTTTGTTTGAAGGGGATCGTGACCACAGCTAAACTTTGCACACTTGACAAAACCATAATGTGAGACATGTTAGCAAATTGCTACCGTGACTAAATGATAAAGGGATACAGTTTGTACAATACTACGATATGTAGAATGACAACAGTCTACAATAACCGTCACATTATTAGGTAAGAGTTGGATTATTAAAACTGTAACACCCATTCCGTGAACTGGGGTTTCACGGACTGGGTCACATATGCCCTTCAGACATCACTTTTGGCATTTCTGTATATTAGAAGTTTTATTTTATTTTTCAAAAGGGATTAATTTTGACACGTGCTGCATGTAAAATCTTTTCAAATTTGAGGTTTTAGAAGATAAAGACCACTCTTAATAGACAGACAAACAGATGATAGAGAGGCTGGCAACACATAAGCTACCATGAAAACATTATCCAGAAAAGACTACAGTTCCACTACCCTAGTTCTAGTAATGCCCCTGAATTAAAATATGACATTTTTAAATAAACACACATTTGGCTTGTGCATGTGGTTGGTACCCCAAGATATCCGCCCCAAACATAATTTTAAATTAGTAAAACAGAATTGAAAATAGTAAATAACGCATCTAATTAGAAAAAGATCCCATAAGAACTGTTCAATGCGTTAGAATAATTACAGTGTCCGCTTTACTGAAGTTGTATTCTTTATATTGCGCATCTGTGGTGGAATTAACCAAAGCCCCCGTGTTTTCTTCTAACATCAATGCGTATAGCGGGTAAGACCTTAAACACCAAAGGTGTCGGTTGGTGGCGTTCCTGACGCCCATGAGCTTTATCTCAGATACAAGAAGCACAATCACAGAAAACCTACGGGCGCATGTTAGACCTTTTTGTCAGAACAATAAGAAAATAAAATGTTACATAATGGGGGATGCGGTCTCATCTCTGAAAGCAGATGGGGTGTGTGAGGCACAGCAGCTCCCCTGCAGTAAATAACTTGTTGACTGCTCTGACCTCTCTTTGTGTTGTTCTGGATGAGTGGACCTGCGGTGAACATGTGCTTGGTAGAGTAAAGTAACAGTGAAAGTGGGGGGAGGAGGTTGCGGGGAGGGCATATGGCAGTAGCCTCTTCTTCAGAACTCAACATAGTCTACACTGACACCCCCCTTCTCACCACCCCTCGACCGAGGCAGTGCTCTGTCCTGAGCCGCAGATTGCTTATGACAGCCGCACTATTTCAAGTGTAGATTTGAGCTAAATTGAAATGAGCAGTACCACCTGTGCCGGTAGAGGCCCGTGCTTGAGTCTCCTGCAGCGGTTCGGGGAAAAAACCTGCTACCTACAACCATCAAAGCCACCGCCTTCTCCTGCAATCTGCTTCCGCTCTTCCCCTCGTTCCTTCAGCTGCCCCACAAGGGTCTATTCCCCCTGGAGCTCCACTATCCATGTTCTCTACAGAGCAACCACTCAAAGCTCTCAGCTTTCGCATGTTTCTCATGCTGCTAAGCTCATATGGTGTTGGTTACCACGTAAAGGTCCTTATTTCAATCTAATAAAAAGGAATGAAATCTGAATGAATGGAAATTGGCGGAACAGTAACGGAACGAGCTATTTTGACATACATACTAGTTACAGATTAAAAAAGCATCTGACAGACGTCGGTCAGGCAACGTAACGACAGGCGGGAAGTGACTCGATGCAGACAGGATGTAGTCGGTGTCAGTCAGCCGTGAGAGCGGCGAAGGTGGTGCGAGGACAGACGTGAGGTCAAACACTCACCGCCTCATCGAGTTTATTTCCACAAAGTCCTCGGCGGGGTGTTTCCCCTCAGAGGGACTGACCAGAGAAACGCTTCATTCACTTACTGATCAGTGGCCTTTTCCATCTCCTCCCCTCCGCCTGCCTTTCACACTGTCTCTCTCTCTCTTTCGCACACACACACACATATCAGGGTGGTGCGAGGCTCTGAACTGGAAGCTGTGCTTTCTAATAGCGCAACAGGAGGTGAGCAGTGTCACTCGCAGACTTTCAGCAGTGGGTGTCGGACTAGTGTAAACTGTATCATCAGTGGGATTGTACTGGCAGACACACCTGCCAACTGTTCTGCATACAGACATCTGCTAAACCATCAGATATGAAATACATTTCCTCGTAAAAATCCACGTCAGACCTTCCGAAGGCAACCGCACAAGTCCAAGCGGATCCGTGGCAGTCGATGAAACGGCCGTCAGCTGGGTGTAGTTATCTTAACGGTGACCATTATGGGTCAATGAGTAGGTCTGGTCACTCGATGGCCGTTCGTTAAAGAGAGGTCAGATGGTTTTTGCTGGTGCTAACAGCGTCTGCAGCTATGTCGCCACTTGGCTGGTCACTCCTAATGATCAGGCAATCAATAGAGCCTGCAGTTCTCTGTGACCAAGCTGTCAAAAAAAAAACACTCACAGTTAGTACGAGGCGGTATGGAGCAGTCGACTCGGCGGTTTGATCGAGCAGGCGAGCGCAGTGATGTCGGATGAGTGTCCTCGAGAGACTAGACTCAGTGGGAGTTTCTGCTACAGTTGAAAGAGACGTTGGAAAGCAAAACAATTCTGAAAAAATTGCTTTACTGTACACTTTACTGTTATTTAACGGCTTATATGAAATTATTAGCGATTTTAATTTTGATTAAAACAAGCTTTGAAATTGTGTATAGCCTGGCACAGTCACTCTCTTTGATCATACTGCTTAAATAATGTTGATTTTGATCATTCTTCTGAAATTAATTTTTAGCTTGTTTATCGTGTATCAGGAATGTGGGTTCTCCATCCAGAGAATGATTTACACAAACCGACTTTGTGTTTGCCTGCTGGAGTTTCCAAATGTGTTTCATATTTTAACTTCCATGGTCTAAAAGATGCAGTTAAGAAAAATGGCACTGTGCAATACCTGTCAGACATTTCTTTTCTGTATGTGTGTGTTATCTCGTGGTTAAGTGCACAGGAAGGCTCATTGTAGTCCACTGAGGGATGGCAGATAAAAGCGGATTCAATCTCTGTGTCTGGCGACACAAGAAGTTCCTCCGAGTGGCTGGCTGGCCCGCCCCATCTGCTGTCCACACTGAAAGGCCCGTTTGTTGGCTGCTCTTCAGAGACCGGGCCACTCGGAACCCGAGGGTTCTGGAAGTGATCCAGAGACGACTGTACCAAGCGGTTAGTCTGAGAGAGGCGCTGAGTGGCACCGTAAACAAGAGGCAGAGAGGGAACTTGCTGTCACACACTTTATTGTTTCACATCAGCACCAGTATGACACCACAAAACAATAAACATATACACAATAGGAAAACGGAAATAAATAAATGTCTATACAACATCATCAAGTAGCGGAAATGGTGAAAAACAGGTTTATACTGACCAACATCACCATCCAAATTTTAAGGACACCTAATAATACTAAATTCATCAAAACTATGTAACTATAGGAATTATGTTGTGGCTAAAAATTAAAATAATTCAAAATTGTTGTATTTTAGCATATTGTCGCAGTCCTTCTGAAACCCTGTATGTCCAAATGTGCTGTTTTTCAGGAAATGGAAAAACACTGTACTTTTAAAATGAGTACTACTGGGTTGTCAAAGTTGACAAGCACTTTCTAATACGTTTTATTGGTTACATATGCAAACCCCAGTAACAAACATAAAGGGTGACTAATAATAATGATCTATGGCAAAAAGAATAATCACGAAATATGGAGATATAAGGTTTCAGAAGGACACCAGGGATGTTCAAAGTAGCCACCCCTAGAATTTGCAAGTGTACTCTTTGCATTTTATTAACCAGTATTCAAGGAGTTTCTAGCTATTCTGACATCTTATTGAATGATTTTTCTTAATTATTTAGTCTAATTCATCCTTTTTTTAACTTTTAAAATAACACATTGTTTTGGAATGAAAGAAATTAGTAGATTGATCTAATTTCAAATATTCCAAAAATGTTTTAAAAAGATAATTCATCCAAAAATGAAAATTCTGTCATTATTTAGTCACCCTCTTGTCATTTCAAAATTTTGTCAAGACAAAAGAAGATATTTTGAAGAATTTTGGTCAACAACGGCAATACCCATTGACTTCTCTTGTATGGACACAAAATTAATGCAAGTCAATAGAAACCATGGTTGTTCGGTAATCTAACTTTTTTTTAAATGTCGTTTTTGTGTTCTGCAGGGGGAAATAAAATCATACAGGTTTGAAATGACAAGAGGGTGAGTAAATGATGACAGAATTTTTTCAGAAAGTATAGCCTATTTACTGATATAACACAGACTTATCCCTTTAAATCTCTGATAATGTTTTGTTTATTTTGTGTTTTCCTAAAGTGTGAGCAAAATACTGTGCTTAATGTAGTGGCCGTCTGTCTGCAGGGCTAATAGAGCCAGTGATGGACATTTGCTACAATGCTGCCAAGCAGTTATGCACAGCAGAGCACATAATTATATAGAAATAAAAAGAGTTTGTTGACTTCAACAAAGCACTTTTCCACTCACTCTTTTTAATACCTCTCTTTTTTCCTGACTTCTCTGGTGTCTTTGCGAAGGATTAAGAAAGTCATTGTAGTACATTGAATAATGTAATAACGTTGAATACATTATTTAAGATATAACGAGGTTACATGCCAATCCGCTCTTTAAAACATAAGAACGTACCAAGCAGAGTTTTAATTTCCGATTTTTTTCCATCATCTCCCTGCTGTTGATAATTAATATCTACCTGTAAATGTTATGCTAATCTCCTCGGTTATATTGGTGCTGTTCAGATTGAAAACTCTAATCCCGTATTTACTTTCCAGCCATTTTCTGTCCCCTGATAATCTGTGTATGTGCGAGTGTGGCGTTGCGTTCTGCCGGGTGCTTGAGGGGTGTGAGCTGTGTTGTACGGAGGGCTCTGTGCGATTACAGGGGCTCAGTTTTGGCGGGCACTCAGAGTTGTCAAAGCCTTTGATCTGAACTGTCTTCATAATCACTTCAAAAAGTGTTCTCGGCACCGTGAGGGGTTTACAAATTCGCCCCATACTTTTTCCTGCACTTTTCAAGGGTCTGACGCTCTGTTTTTCAAGCTTGTCCGCCATGATGAGAACTTTAGAGAGTGGAAGAGAGCGTTAAATCTGTGACAACAGATTTTGTTTGTTTGTTTTGTTGCTGACTTCAGTCATGACATTTCAATTAACCTATCGCAGTAGCTCCTTTTAATTTGTTCACGGTCTTTCTATAAGCAAAGAGATGGACTAAAAGTATAATACTTCTGCATTTTGCTATGCAGTCTCACAATGAGCGCAAGCAGAAAAAAAAAACTCAAATTCTCTCTTTAACAACAGCATTTGCATATTTTTATAGTCTCTCAAAGAAAATAGCCAGCAGGCTAAGAACTCCAGCAGCAGTGTAAGCTGAAAACGGAAGAAGTGCGTGTGTGCGTGCGTGTGTGTGTACGCCGGCGCTCACAGCATGGCCACTCTGTCCCTCGTCCCAATGCAGCAGAATGAATCTGGGGCTGTCGTAGACACCCCCTGTCCAGAGGTGGGAGGGAAGGTGGAAGAGTCTTCTGCAAATGAAAGATAGAGTCAGGTTAGAATAAGCCCAAACTGCATCTTGAACAATATTCATACAGTATGAAATACAAGATGCACATTTTGTCTTCGGGCATCTTTTTCTCCAAGTGTCCAGATGCTCACCATGTTTGCTAACATAGTTTATGTCCATATCTGATCACGCACCCCCCTCACCCATTTACTGAAGTGAATGATTAATCCTTGAATTTATTGACTATTTTACCATTTTAAATGTGATATTCCATTTAGTCAAGCTAATAAAAATGCATTGCTAAGCTTTAAACAGTTCATGACGTCCTATTTGTTAAACTGTGATAGTTTTACATTTACATACATTTACATTTACGCATTCAGGAGACGCTTTTATCCAAAGTGGCTCGCGTTGCATCCAAAATATACATTTGTCAATTTGCGTGTTCCATGGGAACTGAACCAGTGCAATGCTCTGCTATGTTGTTTTATAGAAACGTGTAGTTTCAATAACATGCGTGTACATTTGGATGAATCCATGTTACATGGTTTCCTAAACTGAACTTTAGAAAGATTTTTAACACTATTTTCTATACTTGATTTACAGATGTTAGCTGCTTTGGTTTAAATCAGTGGTTCTCAAACTGGGGGCCATGGCCCCCTGGGGGGCCCCAAGATGGATCCAGGGGCCCACAGATTTTGCGGCAAATATAGAAATTATCATAAATGTTCTGCAATCAAACATTAGAACAATAAGACCACCAACCAAAAAAATTGATGTTCCAGCATTGTATAACTGAATATGTTTATGGTTTAATTAAAATTCTATAGTTTAAGATTATAAGTCTTTATTTTTGGGGCCGCAAAGCGATGTACCCTACACAAATGGAGCCATACAACAAAAAAGTTTGAGAACCACTGGTTTAAATAATCCTATTCAGCATCTTAAGTAAAGTATTGACACTTATGGCTCATATGCAAACACAACAATAACAGAAAGTAATTGTTAACACGTGTTAACACACAATTTTAATGCTCTGCGCTTTCTTTCACGACCTCCGATCACCCACTGCAAGCATACTGTATAACCATTATTGTGCATACCAGAAATTAGACTCGTTGACCTTTCCACCTTACACATGAGACACATATGTTTCCTTAACATGGCCATTATTCAGCCTCTAAGCATTGCAATACACGCATAGTGTGCGTATTTTAATAAAAGCGAGTGAAAGAGAGGTGGAGGAGTTTCGAATGATATATTACACGTTGCCTGAGTTAAGGGCAGCATTTTGCTGTGGGCCTGTCCATGTGCCCGGCCTGAGTAATGAGTAATGTGTGGTAGGCCGTTTGGCAGAAGGTCAGGCCACATCTAGCAGGCTGGCAAACGTTGCTTTTGTGACCCTGCGGGCTGTGTGCGTGAGCAGGGCAAGAGGAAGAGCATTAGAAGCAGAGACAGAGCGGAAAAAATGGTAGAGACATGGTTAAAGTTCGAAGAAACACACAGGATGCCCAAATAATACAGATGTATGTAAGCCCATTTCCAAATATAAGCACCTAGAAAGTCTCTGCTGTGGGTTGGAACGTAATTCATGCAGATGATGTTCTGACAACCACACGTGCCCACACATACAGAAACAGGAGATTTCATATACTTGCTAACTCTGCAGTTTACACAGAGTCATGCACAGGAAAATCGGTCATACACCCCATCCTGTCAAAAGAATGGTTTTCTCGCCATACAGCTTGAGACAGACAGGTCGCACAAAGGCTCCTTCTATGTATTTTAAAACTAAAGCCTATACGCCGTGTTCCTCTGAGAACCTCGGTCAATGCCAGGCAAGAGAAAAAAATCTCTTTGCATTTGTAATGATGAACCTTAACATTGTATCGGTTGCCCGGTGGCGTCAAAGACAGGTGTGATTGAAAGGCAAGTTTCTACGGAACCGTTCCCGCGCTTCCATCACCTATCCAGCAACCCAGGACAAAGTCTATCATTTATCCCTGATTGGGCTGAAAGCAGCCGGGCTGAATTTGTGTTTCAACACGCTGCATTGCCATAAAGAGGCCCACGTTTTCCTTCCTACGTTCACCATGAATCTCAAACGGCACACACCGGCCACATTAAAATAACACATGAGGAAAATTACAGCTGTATTATTTTATTTGCAGTACCTGTAACAGGCGTCGTATCGCAGGCTGTATATATTGAGCCTGTTCATGCGCATTATTGCGGATTTATTATGTTTTGGACTCGCTCAGTAATGCATTTATTTTGTATATAAGCATAAAAGCACTCATTTAATCTGCATGTTATCTTCTTTTCATATGCTAGGGGGTAGATATCAACAATTTTGTTATAAGTGCATTATAGATAGACAAAAACTGCACATTTTTCTACCGTCAACGTCAGCTACAACTATTGAAACTCCTCTCATCTCCTGTATGTACTAACATACCGAGACGTTTGTATTTCTGAATAAAGCCGAAATGGCAAGAGACCTGTTTTTCTCACGAAACAAGCAACAGAAAAAGTGTCGAGGTCACTTCCAATGCACAGTTCCTCTGTTATTCAATTTGATTGGGATTTGGGATGATTTGTGCTGTGCATCTCTGGGGAAATAAATGCTTTGATTAATGTAATCCTGAGCAGGGAGGTACCACAAACCACAATCCTCAGGGAACGCTGCTGTTTGACAAACAAAAACACGCAGGGCACCACTTCAGTCTACACACAACGGATACATTTTAAATGGTGAAGGGCACGTCACAAAGCTCATGCAACTTTTTCATCAGATTAATATGTTGATGCATAATTAAGATGGAATATGAGATAATCCTAACATGTATGAATGATGTATATATAATAAAGTGTTCAATCAAAGTGCACCCTGACCCGTAATGGGACAGTAGGATATTGTAGCGATGAGCAGTGTGTGTTATAGGATGATAATATTGTTAGTCCACATGGGACGGGAGAACTATAGCTGTCACACAAACACACAAGGCAGAAGACATTCCACATGCAGCCATGTGTCACATTCTGACATGAATGAATTTTGAGGTTGGTCTTGACTGAATCCTAAAGCCATAACATTAGTCTGATTTGATAGTGTATATTTTAAGTCAATATTTTAGTGTTTTAAATATAAGTCTATTTACATATACGTGTAAAAGTATACATGTGTCTAATTATTTAAATGTGTATAAACAATATATGATGAATCCACGTGTCATTTGAAGCACATTATTACATTTGCATTGATTTCCAATGAGAGAGTGTACGATCAATATGGAGCTGGCTGGAATGTTTACGAATAATGAAGCTGGGATAATCTTCGTGCAAGACGTATAGAGCTATGAAACATTTCTCGCCATTTCGGTCATGAGCTGCGCGTCTCCTGGGCCGGTGCGACGGGAAATGATGCACAGGGGAGCAGTGGAATAAACAAGGCGGAACGACGTGACGCACTCAATGAGCTTCTATGTATAGAACAAGCATATAAAATAATTTCCTTCGCACTCACAAATTATAAAATAACATGGTCTAGTCGATTTCTCTCCCTCTCTGACCTCCTATCACAAAACATTGTATTCATATTGTTGAAGAAACAGTGTCTTGTTAAATACAGTAGCCTACATTCGGGAAAGGCGTCAAATATTTAAATCGGTGGTTTATCGAATTTAGGTTAATGATTTTGTCCTATAGATCAAAATGTCAACACTGAAAGTGGAGTTTGGCAATATTGAGGAATTACAGTGACAGATATAGCCATCCCTTCGTTTCCAAATATATAAAAACAAAAATTATATAAAACAAATATGCATAATAATAATAATATTATTATTATTAATTAGCAGTAAAATGTACCATCTCATTAAGATATTTTATTCCTTGAATGAAAGGAAAATAAGGCACATCGCGTCTTTTCTTTGGGGGGACGCCAAAGCTCTGGCCTACAATTTCACGCTGTTGACATGAGCTTAGCGCTTTGAGGATTTGTTTCTCTAATTAATGACAATTCAGCAGTATTTTCAGGTTACACCTAGCCTGCCGCCTTTCTTCAAAACCAACCAATACATTAAATTAAATTAAACAAAACAAATGAATAACGTAGTAAAACTATTTTTGTTTAAATAATATATTTATAATTTTCATATTTATCTTTAATTATTTATTTGTATCAATTTATTCTCTATTTTGCTTTTTGTGATTTCAAACCTAATCACTGAAATAATGTTAACTGGGTGATTTAGGCAGGCACATCTGATCATGACATAATTTATTTATATCAATTAATTTTATTCAATACATTTTTGGCCTGGTACAGTTTTAAACAATGCTAAAGAAACATTTAACATTCATAAATAGACCGTGTTAATTTGAGCCAAATATAATAACAGTTTCAGTTCTACACTTCTGGCTACATTTTTAAAAAGCAATACCAATTGTACATTATCAATCAAAGTCAGTTAAAATTCTGTATTCGAAATACTGTAGGCTATGAAAGGGTTTTGCATTATACTTGGTTCTACAATTCTGTTACTTTGAAAAATAATAGCCTAATAATCATTTGCATTAATGTATTTTAAATAAATGAGTTGTACAGAGGTGTTTTCTCCATTTCGCCTGATGATTTCAACAGGTATTAGCTTTCCATATCAGTACTCCGTGCATCTCTTCAAAAATAAGAATAAATCAATAATAGCGGACAATACCCCAATTACTCACCATTAGCGCTTTTACCATCGTGACTAAGTGCGACACCTGCTGGTGACAAAATAATCACGGTCAAGCTTGTAAGAGTGAATCTAATCTTTGTGATCTTTGAATCCAGTTATTTTAGGTATATACCTTCTGTTCTTCTGGCAATTGTATTTCTATAGACACACGAATTTCACTGGTGAGTTTGGCTCATTGGTAGATGGTCTTGGCTTGACTGTGGCTCTTTCATCTCGACTCCAGTGCACAAACATATAGCTTAATGCGACCAGTGTTCTCTCTTTTATTCCGCTCACCATAGCAACCGAGAGGAAGGGTTCAGAAATGCTTTGCCCGTGAATGAAACAAACGGTCTTAGTGGGGCTGCGAGAGAGATGGCATCTTCGACCGGGAGGGCACAGAAAGTGAACCCAAAGGAAATAGGGAAAATGTTAGATTGATCCGAAAACGTTCTTTACATTTTAAAATCCTATTAATCTAAAGTTGTTTTTATCACAGTCTATATTTGTATCAAACATTATTTAACCTACAAATTATTAGTAATGTTTTTACAATTAATTATGGTATTATTGTATTGCCTGTTTTAATTCATATTAAATTATGTATTAATATGTGCATATCCAGATTATGCATATTTTAATTGCTATCCGTTATGATCAAGATTTGTTTATGTTGGGTTAGCTCTAGTGTGCAGTGGTTTCTCTCACCAGAGTCAGTTGTTCGGTACTGACTAAAACCATTCCGTCATTCACACACCGCTTACACATCGCGCTCTTCCACAGTAGTCTACATGGCAGCGTTACCGACCAAGTTTCACCAAACTTTGGCAGAGAGGTAAACGATCGATTTATGTAAACGACGCGATATTCCACATGTACGCGACATTCTAGACAATTCCACCGAGGGTCTTCCGTTAAATTTGATTAATTGCACATTCTCCACTGGACATTCACTATACAAAACAGCAGCTTAACCGTCTGCTATTTATAAAGCTAAAGAGTCTCATTGATTTCCATGCGGAAGAAACATTCTACCAAACACACAGATATACAGTATATATAGCCTATATATTCATACACACACATATAGTATACATGCGTAGTATGCATGTTATTACAGTTTTTATATGCCCGCCAAATACCGATTTAGTAAATGTTAACTTACCGTGTTATTCCATGATAACAGAAAAAAATGTCTCAAATACTGCATTGTTCGTCCATCAGTGACCGACTCTCTCCCTCCGATTTGGTCCTTCCTAAGATTTTCTTCCCTCTGACTCAACTGAGCGGAGCTCTCCTCTGCACCGCTATTATTTTCACTAAAATATATGAAAATTTATGCAAATGAAAATCAGCACTAACTGTTCGTCTCTTGTTATACTTGGGGATTTTTCTCTCTCTACTTGCACAGAAAACAAATGATCTCCCCAGCAGGGAACACGGGGACCTTGTTACATAAACAAATAAATAATAAACAGCCTACTTTTCAGATAAAAACATTAAACTTCAAAAGTTGAAAGCTTGAACATTTGAAATTGCTTTGGCTCCTCAGAGTGAGTGAATCCTTTCCCTCACACTGGATATCACGTTTCTCATGGCCGCAGAGACGCCCTTTGAAAGCGAGCAGTATGAAATGCATAGCAGTAATTTAGACCAAAATCCACTGGAAATTAATGAATAGACAGCCCCGTGGCGGTGGCCCTACTTTGCCATTCAATGTAAACAAATCCACGAGGTTCTCTCGGTTTTTGAGTCTGATCCAAATTAAATCTTCTGGGAAGGGGAGTGCGTAGTCCTCTCTTGGGTTTTACAAAACCTGATTCAGTGTTATTATACCCAGTGCACTCGCACTGAATGAAATCTAGAAGATAAGCTTTTTGTGACAATACCTTTTGGAGTAATTATTGGTGAATTTGTTTTCTGACTGTATTTATGCACTTAACAAAAACAGTATTTCTAGCAACATCCTATAAACAAGGACAAATGATCATCGCCACGTATTGTGGCACATCTCTTGCTGGAGGACCGTGCATGATATCCGAATTTTCTTTCGACTTTAATTTATACCTCTGGGTGAATCCATATGCTGAAGGGGTCTGGTAGTTATAGCTAGACAGTCCAGCGCGAATTTAGAAAATGAATATGATATTTGACCTATGATTAGTATATATTGGTAGTTAAATTAGCAGAGATTTCTTGCAAATCCCCAAAGGACTGCACAGTTTGCATTCGATTTGGTTGCCACTTTCTCCCCATGCCCTTCTTGTGTATGGTTGCCTTGCACTCTCTGTTTCCGCTTCGAAGCATCTCTTAGTCGTCTCGTTAACTCTTAAGAGGCCGAGGTTTACAAAGTATCCTCATAAAATGTTTGAGTATACATTGTGATGCAATTATAGTGGTTATTAGGCCTACGTCAATATATATAGACCAATCGTGCCAGGAAACTTTAACATTTGTAGCAGACAATCTGGAGGAAAACTACTATTTTGGAAATTCTTTTTGGCAGTCACATAGAGCAAAAAGTGAATCCAGTCAGTGTTCTTTTAAATCGTTTTTAAACGTCCTTTTTCGAAGTGTCAATAATAGGCATATACATTGCATGTGTTAGAAGTCACAGAAGCCTATCTAAATTCAAGTTGCCTCCACAATATAAGATTTGAAAATAGAACTATTCTACAACATATTGTTATAGTCTGTTATTTTTTATATTTTTTAAGGCCATGGGAAAAAGACAGCAGTCACACTGGCTTGTCAATAATTCGCCCCCAAAAAATCAACTAAATTATAGACACTGCAACTTATTTCTAGATTTATAAAAATATCTCGACAATTGTTACAATTTTTAGTCGTTTATCTTGATTTATTTATTTAAATTCAAAAGCAACCAATTGGAATAGCCGGAAGGGGGGGTCTGGGCGCCTGGAGCGAGTTCTCTAGACCTGTCAATCTTGCCGATACTATCCAATCAACGAGAGCCATACAGCCGACTTCCTCGCATTTGGGGAAAAGACGTGGACGATGTACGCAGCACAGGGTAAACACTCGTGTGTCCTCGAGCTCTGAGGGAGGGACGGAGCTAACTGTCAGAGAGAGAGAAAGAGAGAGAGAGAGAGAGAGAGAGAGAGAGAGAGAGAGAGAGAGAGAGAGAGAGAGAGAGAGAGAGAACAAGCGAATGAGAAAGAAGGCATGCAACACTGCTTTGCACTGTAATACTGGATTGTACTTCAACTGGAGCGGTTTGGCAGCTTTAAACACATCAAAACAGAACAAAGAGACAGACTTTGCAGCACCATAAAAGAATCTCGAAAAGAAAAGAAATAAAGGAACGACGCAAGTGAAATTGCTGCGGCTAAATAACAAAGGAATTGAGGAAGAACCGCGTTTAATATTTTTTTCTATCGGTAACGGAACATGCGATTGGACTTAATATTTCAAATAACAAATTGCAACTTCTTCCAGCGCCACAACTTTTTTGCGGGACAAAGTTTTTGAACGATTTTAAATCTTTCGTTTTCAGCTTTGTTTATTTGATATTTTAAACAAAGATATAGATTGAAGGACTGTGGGACTTCCAAAGGACATACACCTGGAATTTATCGTTTTTTTACTCAGTCATATGTTTGAAACATATGAATACAGAGATTTTTCAAGAAACGGATTTTCTCCTCTCGTCTACAGCATCTTTCTCCTGCCTTTTTTATTGATGGTGTTCGCCAAAACACAACTCAGACTTTTAAAGTTTGAATAATTCATGAGAGATAATTTGCCAGCATTAAAAAAGTTTCTGCAAAAGGGAGGGGGAGATCGGCAAACATATTCGTAAGGTTAGCGGAATGGCCACAGCGGCTTCCAACCCTTATCTACCCAGCAGTATATTGTCGTCCGGCTCGATCGTGCACTCGGACTCCGGAGGTGGGATGCAGCAGGGCAGTGCTGCGGTGACCTCAGTGTCAGGTGGGTACAGAGGAGACCCAACGGTTAAAATGGTTCAAAGTGATTTCATGCAGGGCGCAATGGCAGCGAGCAACGGGGGACATATGCTGAGCCACGCTCACCAGTGGGTGACGTCCTTGCCTCACGCTGCAGCGGCGGCTGCAGCTGCCGCAGTGGCCGCAGCCGAAGCTGGATCGCCGTGGTCGTCTAGTCCTGTTGGGATGACAGGCAGCCCACAGCAGCAGCAGGACGTGAAAAATAATTCGGGGAGAGACGATTTGCACTCTGGGACTGCGCTGCATCACAGGCCCCCTCATTTAGGTCCCCACCAGACTCACGCGAGTGCCTGGGGTAGCACAACCGCTGCTCACATCCCCTCAATAACTGGAAGCCAGCAGCAGCAGCAGTCCCTAATTTACTCGCAGACTGGAGGCTTCACGGTGAACGGCATGCTCAGTCCACCGGGCAGCCAAAGCCTAGTACACCCGGGTCTGGTGCGTGGCGACACCCCGGAGCTTGATCACAGCAGCCACCACCACCACCATCATCACCAGCATCAACATCACCAGCAAGCGCATCATGGAGTGAATAACCACGACCCGCACTCCGACGAGGACACACCAACATCGGACGACTTAGAGCACTTCGCGAAGCAGTTCAAACAACGCCGGATCAAACTGGGCTTCACACAAGCGGACGTGGGATTGGCGTTAGGCACTCTGTACGGGAACGTGTTCTCGCAGACCACGATCTGTCGTTTCGAAGCTCTCCAACTCAGCTTTAAGAACATGTGTAAGCTAAAGCCGTTGCTTAATAAATGGCTGGAGGAGGCAGACTCTTCCACGGGCAGTCCCACCAGTATTGACAAAATAGCGGCTCAAGGAAGAAAGCGCAAGAAGCGCACGTCCATCGAAGTTAGCGTCAAAGGTGCGTTGGAGAGTCACTTTCTGAAATGTCCCAAGCCTTCGGCCCAAGAGATAACCAGTCTAGCGGACAACCTGCAGCTGGAAAAGGAGGTGGTGAGAGTTTGGTTTTGCAATCGGAGACAGAAAGAGAAAAGGATGACGCCCCCAGGAGTGCCGCAGACGCCGGAGGATGTGTATTCTCAGGTCGGCAATGTGAGTGCAGATACACCGCCTCCGTCCATGGACTGCAAACGAATGTTCAGTGAGACATAGAACAGCATACAAGACTAAAATATTTTATATATGACTAATCTGATATAACACAGACTATCATCGTGAGATAGCAAAACATTTTGATACTGTGATTGTGAGGGAATATGATTGAGACTGCAGATGTGTTATATATTTTTTTCTCAAGAAAAAAAAATCACCCCTCTTCTTTCCCAACCCTAAATCGCCCGCTAATCTTCTTCCAGGCCCTTTAATGTCTTAACCTAAAAGGTTGTGTCTGCTCTTTCTTTCAGGGACATTTTTTAGTAGATTACTTAAAAGATGCAAGTTTAACTGGGCCGAGCGAACCGGGCGACCAGAGGGTGACAACTACAAGTTCGTTCCATCAGGTAATTTTGGCGCATTAACTTCAATTGGAAAAATGAAAGAAATATGAAATGAACAACAAATCTTTGCCCCCACCCTGTAACCCCAGTGTCTTGTTTGAGAGAGGCAAAAGACGCAGGCAATTGTGTATGTTGTTATGGGACATTAAACCTCAAACAAAGGGATGAAATTCAACCGAACAATGCGAAGAACAGTGGCATCCACGAAGCTTCCATCCAACTTGGCAGAGAAGACTGCATGGTTTGATATTATCCAAAAATATGGAATGGATTTTTTTCTGGCCTTCCAACCCCTATAAAAACAACAAAAGACTGTACTCATTTTCTGATCTCCAAGATCACGTTTTTTGAAATTGTTTTTTAATGTAAAGAACCGATACTCACGTGGATTTTTGAGGAAAAATAAATCAAAGAAGACATTTGAAAAGACTGAATATTCCGCAGCTGCACCTCTTTGAAAATCTTCTGTGCGAACATCCGTTGCCAAGTGGGCCAGAGTTGGTGCTGTGGATGTTTTCATGTGCTGCCATTTCCAAGCAGTATTCTTTGGTAGGTTTTAATAAACAAGACTATGTAAAGCCGGCAATATAGATTCATTAGATCAGATGCTGATCGGAATTATTTACTTAATATTTTTCATTAAAATGCTTTGTTTTAATATTTTATTCGGGATAAATATGAACTATTCCAAACAGTTATTTATTTCCCCAAGACTTGTGTAAAATGTTTTCTCCCTGTTTTCGCTGTTGACCTTATTTGTTTTGTTTAATTTTGTATTATCATTTTTAAAAGAGCACAAATCTACACGAGCTGACTTTGACAGTAGGTAATAAGGGTATATTTTGATGTGATGATTTGATTGTAATTTAATTTCAGTAGTGATTCCGTAAGAGATGATCGAGAACAATAAATTTGTTAGAATGAAACGAGTTTGTGTGTTGTGCCTAAGCTAGCTGTTTATAATTTTCAGCATACCCAGAGAGCAACAATAAGGCAAATGCATTTTGAATAAATGTCCTATTTAATGAGAAAACGAGAGCTAAAATTTAAACAATATAGAGACACTCAAAATATGAAGCCGACATAAACAAAAAATTAATACAAAGCATTTTCATTTAAAAGAGCAAGAAAGCGGGAGGGATAGATTTGTGTTTTGTAGCAAACGTTAGGCCTCGTCTGGATGTTTGGTGCTGAAACTTCTAGCATCTCTATTAGCCTGCATTATACTGTCCTTATAAATAAAACTTTATTAATTATTGCTGTGGAAAGGTGTCAATGCTGTAAATAAATTTGAACGTAGAACTATTTTGTTAGTTGGAAGCAGACGAATGGGTCACTATGACCAGCAAAAGAGACAACAATACTCAGTACATCTCAAGAGAGAGAACACGGGAAAAGTTGTGTTAACAGTGTCATGCGCCTTTAGTTTGCAGAATTTACGTCAACTGTAAAACCCACATAGGTTCTAGATCGTCCGATTATCGTCTTTATTGAACATATAATTTTTTTATGTTGCATTGGTCTTGTTTGCAGCTGCTGACATATTCTAAAAATGTAATAGTGTTTTAAATTAAATGTATGCTATCTATCTATCTATCTATCTATCTATCTATCTATCTATCTATCTATCTATCTATCTATCTATCTATCTATCTATCCATCTATCCATCTATCTATCATCTATCTATATTTAAAACATGTAAAACACGTGTTCAGAAATTTGACATATTTATATATTTTTAGTTTTTAGCAGCTGACAACATGGTAAGATATTTAGATAATTTAGGACAAGTTGAATCTGCTAACATTTAGTCAGTAATATTTTTTAACAATTGCAGAGTTTGCTGTGTGTTTTGCGTTGTGACTATCAGAATATCGCGCCTGCTTTATCCATCGTCTAGTGATGACCTAAATATAATATGTTGCCTCGAGTGCCACAATTTTCTGGTTTGCTTGTTAAAATAAAACAAAGATCAGTGTCTGCAACACACTATGCAACATTATTGGACAAATTGTATAGGACTAATTCATGACAAAAACTTTAGCAGATATAAACCTGTCACAGACTAAACTTTGTTTTATATTACTATTTAAAATTAATTAAGTAAAATATTGGGGCTGAAATGATCCCGAATCGGACATCATAAAACAAACCATGTGCTTTGTAAGTTTAATAGAGAAAACGATAGTGTGATCGTTTATTGTTAAACTTTCCTATAGGATCACTGTTCAGCAAAATCGCGCAATCGTCTCTCTCAAGGTTTAAATTTCGCGGATGAATTCCCATACACTAGTTGCTTAGCAACTAAATTCAATCAATGTTGCATCCCCTCTCTTTGTCCCCATTATTAAGGATGGCAATCTAACATTGAGGCTGAATTTTTACTCGAGTCAAAAAATCCTCGCATTTTTTAGAAATAAAGGCATAATTTATAATAAAAACAAAAACTAGGCATAATTTATAATGAAACAAAAAATGTGATGGACTGGTGTGTAAAAAGTTCCTCTTAATTACGTTGATTTAGAGTTTTAAATGAAAATGTAATTGTTAATCAATTTGTAGACTGAGTAATATGACTGAAAAAATCTAGTGGATGTCTACAACAGCGTTCTATGCACAAGAACCCACTTTATTTTGGGGCGTTAACATGGCTCAAATAAAAAATATAGTATTTTTATTTACTAAATATATGCAATTGTAAATTGTAAAATGAAAGTGCATGTTTTTGTGGAGTAGAGAGAGGCTGGAAATATCGAGCTCAGTAAGCAGATGACATAAACTGCACTAAATTGCATAGTCGACTGTCACATGACTTTTGACCCACGTGCTCAGATGTATCCATTGCTGATAAAATGCTACACAAGAACTGCTATGAACAAAATCTGAAAAATGTCCTACACATTCATAGGGCCTTTTTCACTTTTTTGATAGCTTAACAGAAATGCGAGATATTTCTATTGAAATAGGCACACATAGGCTTACCAAAATTGTTTAACGTTTATCAGCACTGATTCAGAAGCAACTAGTTCCAAGTTATTTAATAATATCGTTATTGTTACAAAACAATAACAGCTTTATTTTATTATATTTAAAAATACAAAAAAAAGTGAAATTCGATTACACATATCGAACAAATAAAGCAGACAAGGCAAAAAGGAATAAGTATTAGGGCTAAACTTTTGGTTCCAGTGACACTAATATAATTACAAACAAAACACACCTAATTATGTAATTAATGTGGAAAGGAAAAAGTTCACATTTTGCCCACTTGTTAGTACCAATGACGCTCTTAAACAATATTTTAAAACACGCGGCATATACAGTATACAGTGACCTACTTTTTAATTTTACAGAATATCTCCATCCATCCACCCCGCCGCCACATCAAAAAAACATCTGCACCAACCATGACATAAACAAAAATTAGTATAGGCTACCAAAGTATGATTATGGTAATAGAGGGATGACGTCGTAAAGGCAAACCAGCTACGTTTGCGTCATAAAATTAGCCTTGATAGAATGCTTAGGCTATTCATAAATGTATAATTGGGGGATATTAATATGCTATATGCTAACATTTTTAATGCTTAACTTTGAACAGAAACAATCAACGCCTTGAACAGACAGAGCAGACACTCACCAAGTAACTCAGAAAAGTGCGATCAAAATAGTTTACGATGTGGTATCAAATCCCCAAAACATCAGATAAACTATAGTTATAAAGAACATGACCCTAATTGAACCAAACAATTGTCAAAATATGTTCAAATGATAATAGTCGTGTAATCGCAAAAGCTTTAAAAAGTAGGCTAATTTGTTTATATCATATTTGTAAATTACAAAAAGGGCCAGACTATTTGCGTTTCTTATGGTTCTTTTTGATCCCTAACCCCTCGTGCTGTGTTCATGCGTAATGCTCCTACATGGGACATTTCTCAGCGGGAAGACCTCTTCCAGACCCCATTGTTAATCCATGTTCTGTTGTCATTGTGTTGGTAATAAGCATTAGGTAAATGATTGTATATTCAGATGGTTCAAATTAGAAATTCCAGTATTTCGTATTCTTGCCAAAATGTATTCGTTTTATTTACAGATATATTAAATATATAATTAAACATACTGCTCAACTATCAGCCTGTTGTTTAAATTAGCTTATTTAGAGTATTTACAAGGTGGTTAAAAGCAAAAGTATTTTGCACCACAGTCGGTCGCGTCATAGCATTGGACGAGTAAAAGTTAGGAGAACGCCATTACTGTTCAATAGTTTTACCCCGTGAAAAGTATTTTAATAGGTTTATCCAAAGGGAATTTTATTTAACGGTAATAATTTTAGTAATGGTAATAATAAATAATAATACGCTTAGTTATAACCGAGTAATAATTTCTGTATTTGTCTAAATCTTCAGGTTAACATATGTAAAATTAAAAACTCTGCCACTACATAAACTTTTTGACATTTTGTCATAAGAAAAGGCCCTATACATCCATGTAAGTAAGTTGTGCTGTCTGGAGGACCAGTCACACCCAGTCACTCTCTCCCTCTGGAGATACACCGTAAACGCCGTTCATGTTCAGCGGGCGCAGGTGCTACCCCCTCTGCAAACCAGAGATTACATTTCCATCACATGTCTCCTGAAGTCATGTGAAACAATAACCAGACACGTTTAAGCAATGCAAAAGTCACACTTGGTCTGGTGTCTTTATTGTTAAATTACAACATATAGACCAACCATATTTAGACATACATTTACTTGTGAGTATTTAATCTATTCGAGAAATTATATATTTATTTTAATATCAATAGTTTTATACAAGTTAAGAAACAACGTTTCCCCATGGTAATAGTATAGCAAGTTTCATCATTGTGCCTTATTGAGATCCCTGACTGTTAGATAGGGAATTGTGCAGACTTAGCTGCTGTCACTTGGGTCCCTGCTGGTGTCTAATGAGTTCTTATATGTGCTGAGTGCGATTGCCATAGAGCGCTCAAAAAAGAATTGAAGAATCTATGAATTCGTTTCGCAACAGAAATACAATATTTAAAAATAATAATAACGATAGCAGCATTCAAAAATCCTATGGGAGCCATACGGACTAGTGGTGAAACCGATCCCCCAGGATCATTTGCCCATGCGGTATACAGCGTGCGCAGGGCATAGCGTGCCCTCCGCCGCTCTCGAGCGCGAGAATGGAACTTCATGAAATATGTATGCAGAGTGACGTTACGCGTGGGGTTTCCTTTCTATACAATGAGAAGACCAAGAAGCCGGACAGGTGAGGGAAAGGACAAGAGTGAATTTAGTTCATCTAATAAGCCTTAAAACAGTTCATGCACGTCTTAGATGTCTTTTAACAGGATTAAATATTTTTTCAAAGATATAATCGGCTAAACATACAGTTTGTATGATGTAATTTAATATAAATTGTTTATATTATAGCCAATAGTACGTCAACGCTACTTTATAGTTGTAACTATTTATTTACTACTCCATTATTTCTTAACATTTGTTTTTAATTAAATTACCACCGCATAGGCCTTTTACTTTGGAGACACTTGTTTATTTATCCACGTATAGCAGGAGTTTGTTACATTGTAACCATACTTTTTTGTTTCTTTTAATTTATTTGGTTTTGTACTCGGCTGTTCTAAAACGATAGGCTACTCCCTACTTGAGTAAAATTTTAACTTCTAATTATAAACGAATTCTAATTATAATAATAATAATAATAACAACAATTAGCATTATTATTAATATGAACAATGTATAATAAAATATATGTAAATACAGTACGCATTAGCTTAATGATAATTATATACTAGGCGTTTTTGTTTTCCACTCTCAAAATATAGTCTTTAAAATAAGACACGTAAATCCCAGTGTTGTTATTAATGCAAATAAGTGTCCATCATTTTAAGACATTTTTTTGTGGGTTGACTACTGGCAAACATAGAGGAAATCCCCTTTTTCTTTGTAAATTCACTTCATCCTTTCATGTTTTAAAGCACATAACCTATACTCTTTTATGCTTTAACACATCCATAGCCCAACAGCGCCATCTGCCGTTTCGTGTGTAGGCTTATATTACACTCACTCGTTGCAAAAAGTGGAAGAGGTTAGAATGGTTTGCGGTTTCACATATTTTGAATACTGACAGACTTGTACACTTCATCTGCGCCACCTAACCGAATCAAATTTAAATCCCGTTTTTACTAACGAATGAGAAATACATTTTCTTGTTTTTAATCCTCATATTAATCTTCTCATATAAATGTTCACCACGTTTTTTTCAAATGATTTTCAGACTCAGAAAGAGCGATGCACTTTACATAAATTAGCAAGATTGGGAAATTTAAACATTTGAAGTAAATGGCTGAAGTAAATAACACTTGGGTGTTTTGGTACATGTAATGTCAAATGTTAACGCGTACCATGACCACAGCCTATATTCTGTGGTTGAACTAAGAAAATAATGTAAATATATCCCACATATAGGCGGAATTATAAACTAGACTTTACTATTTACTACAATAATATTCCAGAATACAAATTTGACAAACATCTGTTTGTAAGGCATAGGAAAAATAGAAATATTCTATGATGTGGCACTGTTATACTGATGTTATAGAAAATCTAAAATCAGCAGCAGGTGAGAACACATCATTAGAATTCTGAATGAACTCCATAGTTCGCTAATATTAGAGGTAGTAGCCAAACAGAATGTTGTTGCTTCACTGTTTTCAGTGAAAAGATGTTTCTCAATTACACAACTTAACTTTATATTACTCTGAATTCCGAGTGTCCATATTTGAGGATCTCAGGGTTGTGCATCACAGACACAGGGCTATTGGAGTTCCATTAATCACTCAAATCCATGGCTTCCACATGCCCCGTCTGATCACAAATGTTAAGTTGCCGCGCTCTTGTTTGAGAGGAATAAATTTAGCCTTGTATCACGATGGATGGTAGCAGAGATGTTTGGGGATCGATGGCCATGGGTGGGTGTGTGTGGAGTTCTGTTCCTCTGGGGTCTGGTGACATCTCCAGCCACACGCCTGCCTCTGCGTCATGGCGGTCCGCCAACAGAGGTCAGCTATCCCAGCAGGCCATTCACTTCAGTAGCAGTTACCAAGGTGACAGCATGTCAGAGCTTTGGCTTCTCAGAGTGGGCTTGTAGGGAGCTGATGCATCACCTCCCTGATGGATTTGTCAATAGTGCTTAGCCCAGGAGAAGCAGCGGCCCGGATGACACCCACCGTCCCGAAACACACGCACACATAGCCATCCAGACATCATCCCTTGGTTTGTATAGACATGTGCTTTTCTATACATCCATTGATTAAGTGATGTATTCGTGGCAGTTGGACAAAAAGGAAGATGGAATTACAGTATCCTCAGAGGCCCCGGAAGGGGGAAGAGGTTCAGGTGAAGGGGCTGTTGGGTTCAATGTTTCATTAACCATGTAGGGATTTAGAGCATAGAGCATCTGAGCCGTCTTTAGCTGTATGTAACCATTTATAGGCTCCAGGGTTTAATAGATTACTAATAATTGGAGCCACATATCCAAGTTAGGTATTAGTGCCCAAAGCCAATAAATAGATTACTGTGAATATATGTAACAGCTCTTTTGCTTAAACTGAGATCAGTGACACAGTGGAAAATCTTTCGTTGATAGAGAGATAAAAAAAAGTTGACCGTCTCCCTTTTTCATGCCGTTTTAGTCTCAAGAAAATCGTAATTCTGGTCACTCATTCACCACCCTCAGACGACAGAGATTCAACTCACTGTTGAGCGAATGGCCAGTGAGAGCACGCTCGCTCACTCGCTGAGGTTTTGTTTTGTGGCGATTAACCTTAAATATCAAAATGGTCTCTCAGAAACACATCTTGAAAGTCGAAAAAACAAACTTAGACATCTGCAGTGCACTCACAACTATGGTATGTGCAGATTCTCAAGTCATTAAAGGCATTACTCCCAGAAATAATAGTAATTAATTGGTGTTATACACAAAGGACATAATTATCTTTTTTCTGTACTGGCACATATTTAATTACCCGTAATTGTTCCCCAAGCCTCGTTCAAAAGGGGTGTAGACTAGACAATCGTAACGCATTATACTCTAATCCTATCTTCGGTTTTTCAAAGAGGATATCCCTTCATCAAAGAATACACAACTTTGTTCAACAACAGAAACATACCGAACTCATTTTCTACATCATTGGTAGACTGTCTTACGTGGACAGCATTACATATGTTAATAACTGCCAGATTTCTCCCTTCCCCTCACAGACCAAAGAACAAAACTACTGATTAACGTGAATTCTTGTGAAGTGTGCCGGTCTCCGAGCGTGTTGGGAGCTAAATTTTCCCCCCGTGCAGAGTGGCCGCGCAGCTCCTTGAACACAAGATGGAGTTTAATAAGTAAACAGAGCAGTGAGAGGACAGAGACTCTGATCACGGGCCCATTCGCCTACCGCGGCCCCCTGCAAGCCGGGCGAGCTGATTAGCTCTGCCGATTGTACCTAGTAATTGCATGACCCCCTCCAGGCAAATATTAGATTTTAGTGGTTTAACCTTTGCGGTCTACGGTGGGTTTAAATTGCCTGTGCAGATGTTGGGTAGCCCAGCGGTAGCCAGAGAGCTGGTGTCTTCTCATCAGTGGAGGGATACGTCTTGAGACTCGGTTCTTATTATCCCTTTCTTATTTAGGCTCGCTCTTTACGTTTGATTGGGATGCAGAGATTTTTCACTGATATCATGATGTTGCTGAAACTTTGTTTATAATTATGTGAAGCACCTGCTAAAACCTCTAGATGTCCGGTTAAAGGATTTATTTAAAAAAGCACTTTGTGATTTTAAGGACAAAGATCATTTAAAGAGCAAAAGGCTCTGTTACAGTAAAATCGACCCCAAAATGCGTTGTTGGGGTACGTGCTGGGAATGTGCGCAACTCTGAAACCCAACGGAAATAAAGGCAGGAGAAATGGGAAGGGGGGGGGGCTTTGCAGGGCAAGTCCATTAACAGGAAATGTTCATGAGATGAAGCAGTAGGAAGTTTTTCTAAGGTTAGTCTCAGCTTCTCCAGAGGGTCGTATTACCTCCGTCCTGTCTGGGGTCTCGAACCTCTTCCTCCCCAGTGGCGGGCAGCTACATCCCACGACCCTTCTCTCCACACTACGTAGTAATGGCTTCCTTCCTGCAGTCGCCACCGGGACCCCACCTCAGACGCTTACCTGGGGGAAAAAAGACGATGAGGGAGGGTGAAAGAGACAAGTCTTTTTATCCATGGGAAGGAGGGAAGGAACCCTTCAACTTGTCTCAGGCTTGGAAACCCAATACAGCCGCACTGGTGTACGATGGGGGCGGGGGGGTTGAATGGGCCTACAAAGTGGTTCCATCTGAGAGTGAAGGAGACGGAGACCCGCGCAGGAAGCGTATCTCAGGAAGAAACACACATACGCATCACACGATCCTGACAGATCTGTATTCCGATCTATCCTTACTGCCCATGTAGCAAGTATCGTGTCGAAGAACTGAGGTGTACAACATGAGATCAGATAGAAAATCTGATAGAAATAAGCAGGGAATCAGAGGAAGGTCTGGCAGTAGCCCCGTGACCATGCAAGCCTGCGAAAGAGGCATTAGCAAAGCTGGCACAGGCAAAGCACTTCACTGATCTAAATCGCTCCATTCTTTCTTATCAGCAGTGTGTGGGGAGCAATACTCAGGTAGCCCCCCACAGGCCCATCGCTAAAAGCCCTAATATCTGTGGACGTCCGTGGCCACGGCCCAATCTGCCGCGGCGGTCGATTTGTTTCACGCACTGCCAGAAGTGCTTTGTAATTAGGCTGATATTGATGAGGCCTGATTCCAGCAGGTAATCACTGGCAGTTCAGCTTCTCTCCGCTCCTCAGCAAAACGTCTCTATTTATTATAGAGCTTTTGCTATCAATTAAAGGCCACTCCATGCGCGGCTCTTTGATAATCAGCCGGATGATTTCCGTGGCTGTCGGAGGGCAGATATTAAATATGGATAAGCATTCTCCACGGATGCATTGTGTTACAACAATGCTGTGCGATTTAGCATTAGAAAGGACTGTTTGCATTAAAAGTCCATTTTCTAAATAAGACTGTTAGTAAAAAACAATGTAAATAAAATTGTGATTTTCTAAAACAATCTCTGCCAGAGTTATTTGTGGTGTGTTATGTCATACTTATTTTGTAGGCTTGGTTGATCGTGTATGTGTGTTTAGGTCCCTGGGCCGTGCGTGTTTTGTGTGGATTACAGCTCTCCTGGATTCTGTCTGTGTTTCTAAAGAGAGGACACCAATTGGGCCTCACTCATATCCTCCGGCTGCCTTTTCCAATCACTGCCTCTCTACCTTTTCTTTCCCCTACAGATAAGCAGCCAATCAGCACAAGTGCTAGTACAAGCGGGGTAGGGGCACGGGGTGGGTTCCATGGCCCAGGGGCACGATAGGAGCACTCGCACCCGTGACAAAGAAACACACGCGGATACTCACGCATTTACGTTAATGGACAAGTGCGTGTTCAAGGGGGAAAAGAGAAATCTGCTGTTTTCCTTTCAATCTTTTGCCACCCTCACTCCCTCCAAGCTGTTGTGTCTTAGTATCAATCAATGGCTCTCACTGCATTGATAAACTACTTTCTTATTCGATTCACTTGTGTTGTTCCTTCTTAAAGTTCACCCAAAATGAAAATGTTTTCATTATTTACTCATCCTCAACCTTTTTCCTCTGCAGAACACAAAAGAAGATATTCTGAAGTATGTTGGTAACCAAAGAACATTGGATGGACACCAGTGATTTCCATTGTATGAACACAAAACCATTGAGACATTTCTCAAAATATCTTCTTTGTGTTCCCCAGAAGGAGTCATATGAAGGTTTTGAACAAAATGAGGGTGAATAAATGATAACAGAATATCACATTAAATTGCAAGACTTCTATAGATGGTTTCTGCCATGAATTACTCACACTCAAGTCATTCGACAAGCCTAGGACATCCGTTAATGTGAATAATACATGGCAGAAATTTTCATTTTTTGGCAGAGATCCCCTTTAACTTTGGGCCACGCGTGTGTGTCCGATGGAACCGTCGGTTCCCCTTTAACGTCCAGTCTGTCTGGATTGTTTATCAGTCTGGCTAGTGGTTAATATAACTATTTATATCTTAATCAATTTATATTTATTGCATAATAATTGTATTAAATAAACAATTTGTTGAATTTTATTGATGTGTACCAGAAGTTCAGTTTGGGCCACAAAAGCGTGCATTCGCAGTAGTGTAGGGTTGGAAAAAATAACAGGAATTTATTGCTTTATCACAACCCCCTCTTTCTTCCCAAAAGGCACCATTTGATCCCTTCTAAAGATCACAGGGGTGCTGAGATAGTGATCAACCACTATTGCCCGAGATGTTTGTTTATTGTGGGTCCAGTACAGTGGGGGTTTAAAGGTGGCCTTGATTGGTCAATTTGAATGTATCATGTTGGGTTTAGTCACATGGTCAAGGAAAGGATGAAAAGGAAATGTAAGATACGCTCTGGGCTTTTCTCGTCTCCTCGCTGGAAGCTCCTTTCTGGGAGATCTGGCTCTCCTTCTTCCTCTTCTAAACTTTCTCTCTTTTCTATCCAATCTCTCAGGTAATATCACATACTTGTACATTTGGAAACTGATAGCTGAATAATTTACAATTTTATACATTTACTTTGTAACCATTTTACATTTAACATCAATTTAAGTTTGTTATGAAATACTTTCATTTACAAATCTGCAGACTAGTGTTGTTAATATTTAAACGCTCCATATTGCAATACAATATGGGTCATGTCATAGGAAAGCTCTCCCACATATATAGCTATCACTGCGCTAATTTCTGTCGTTGGTATAAGTTGCAGAAGGGTGGAAATGGACAAAAATACACAGTTTTATACCAACTTGCTGTTAATGTTTCTTTAGTAATTTCGGCATCCCTATAGCATAAACCACTATAGCAGAACCACATTTACAGTAGCGTTTGTTTATGTTGTTGCTTTTTAAAGGGATAGTTCACCCAAAAAATTAAATTCTGTCATCATTTACTCACCCTTTTGTCATTTCAAACCTGTATGACTTTCTTTCTTCCGCAGAACAGAAAAGAAGAAATTTTGAAAAATGATGTTAACTGGACCCCATTCACTTGCATTGGTTATGTGTCCATACATTAGAAGCGAATGGGGTCCAGTGCTGTTCGGTGACCAACTTTCTTCAAAATATCTCCTTTTGTGGTATATATGATGGTGTGTTAAATAACTGCCTTCTTATACTCACTCATATTGAAATAGCTACTTTGCATTACATTATGCGAACTCAAAAGAACATATTTGGAGTGTTTTTGAAGCATTACTTCCTATCGGGAAATAAGCCTATTTTAAAAACATCTGGACATTTGCCATTTATTTTGGCGCTGGCCCCAGGTAAACAAAATCATTAGACCAAGTCTTAGCAGAGAGCCTGTGCTGTTTGTAACCAGTCAGATGTTTTCACATAAATCCCTCATGAATGGAATAAGATACAGTGTGCAGAATTCCAGAGGAAAAGCCGTTTTATGCAGCCTGCTTCTATGAATGATTGTGTCAGCCACAATGGCCACTCTAAGCAGTGTAAAAGCTTTAAGGTGAAAACGACACATGCTGTGAGATGTGCTTATCCCATCAGGAGCCAGTAAGTATATTAGAAAATCACTGCAAAGCGTGATGGAAATTATGACTGGAATAAGCCAAGATCCTGCCCTGCCACAAAAGCTTCAAGAATCCAGGCCCATCACCTTTATCCTCTCCTTCTCGCCCTCTTATTCCATGCCACCAACCCGTTTTTTCCTCAAGGGTAAATCAATATTTCTCGAGAAGGCACCATTATGACATTTCAGCCTGTGGAATTTGCCATTGCTTTCTCATTCTCTAAAACCACACAGCTCTTTTGCCTTTAAAGGAATCTTCTTTTTGGATGGCAGCCACAAAATTCCTGGAAGAAAGGTGGACATTTCTTAATCTTTTAAAAGACAGCAAAACCATCTTCACATGAGTCTGGCAAAAATAATAATGATGACATCATGCACGGTACAGTTAAAAGGTTAGTCCACCCAATAATGAAAATTCTGTCATCACTTGTTCACCTTCAGATTTTTCCAAACCAATACAGTATGAGTTTGGTTCTTCAGTGACACAGAAGAAATTGTTACTGACATATTATCCCAGGCATAGACTGTATAAAAGATGGACAGCGTGACGCCGCTTCCTTCCATTGTAATGAATTGAGCGTAAAACGTCCGACGATGGGCGCTGACATGTTACGCAAAAACGTCAGTTTGGAGCCTGGGCATGCGCAGAAGGAATTGACAGTGGTGCCAAAGTCTGCGCAGTAGTGAGCACGAAGTGGAGGGTGGTATCAAGGTCCCGCCCATATTCCCTGATGACTCAATCGTAAACTAAGAAATCATGTTACCACACCCCTTTTTTATAACATAAAATACTGCAAAATACAAAAGAATATATTTTGAAAAATGTTGGTAACCAAAAATCGTTGGTCCCAATTGACTTTTACTGTATGGACACAAAACCAATGCAAGTCACTGTGGACCAACAGTTTTCTGTTACCAACATTGTTCAAAATATCTTCAAAATAAAGTCATACAGGTTTGACATGACAAGTAAATAATGACAGAATTTTCATTTTGAACAAGAGCTATTCCTTTAAAGTTTAAAGTGCTCTATTTTCACACATCTATTCATGGTGTCTTAAAATAACAGTTGAAAAAACTTAGATCTTAGAATATAAAAATTAATAAACATTTATATAGAATTTCAATTATTGTTAAATATAAATAAATGCATCTAAATATTTCCTAAACATTTATACATGTATATGTATGTTTTGTGTTTATAAATACAAAATTATAATTATGCACATTGACATATATTACGAAACAAACTTTTATTCTGGAAGCGATTAATCATGATTAATCGTTTTACAGCCCTACTTTAGTACTTGAAAATAAAGCACTTAAAATACATTTAGGCATATTTTAGTGCACTTTTTTCACCTAGCAATGTCTGCTTTTCTGTTTCATGGAAAAACAACCCACATGGAAAAATGATAGAGGTTTTCCTTTTGGGGAAATATCCCTTTAAAGAGAATAAAGCACACAAACTTTGTTGGTCCAAGATGAATAGAACTGTAACATTTTATTTAATGTACTCCAGTTGTACTGGACCAACAAAACAAACAGCAGCTTCGCCAGTGATTCTCTATTAGAGCTGTCACGCTTAATTGTCTTTTAAATAATTGCGATTATGGCGAATAATTGTTTTAAGGCTTTGCCAATATAACTATTAATAATAATTAATTTATTGAACGAAGAAAAGATATACTTTAGAAATGTGAAAATGTTGTAAATAACTAATATTATTTACTACAGACTGGCCACAACACAGAGAAAACTGTCTTGAGCACTAAAACTATGAGGGTCTTGGTGTGTAGATGCAGCAAGTCTGGAAACAAAACAAATCAACACAAAACATGCAAAGCTAATACAACTCAAATGATGGAGAAATGTCATTTGAATGTAACTGTGAGTGCAGATTAAGGACGGTGGATGTAAAATGCAGGGGATACTGCAGATCACCATTGTTTTCTAAGGATTCACAATAATTGCGGTTATCTGAAATAATTGCGATGACGTCAAATAATTGCAATGAGACGATTATTTAATAATTGTGACAACCCTATTCTCTATTTGTTTTATTGTAAGATTAGGCCAGCTCTAGTGTGGATCCAGCAAAAAAAGTTGACGCCAACCCCTGCTAAGACTTCAGATGACACTAACTCTAAATCCACATACAGTACAAAACTGCCACATTTTGTTTTTAATATAATGTTGTTATTGCTTTAACATTTTTTATTTAAAATATGTTATATGATGTCAGCAAACTGCATGTTATTTTAGAACATTACACCTTTGCAATATGTTCTTGACACAGTCATATCTAATAAAAGATTATTATCTTATTATTTTTCTGTAAAAAATAATTATTGTGATTTTTAAGTAAATGAATAAATACAATAATAGTTTCAATAATTTTGTTTAGTCTTATGGTGTGCATCAGACATGTTAGTTCTGAGTTTGGCCAGAGTTAGCATGTGATTTATGTGAAGCTCACTGACCCCCATGGTGAATTGGAGACCAGGGGTCGAATCTATTTGTCTTTGCAAACGCTTGTGGCTAAACCTGAGCACAAATGTAGTTCATCATTGCGCCACACTAGCTCGCCAGAGCATTGACTGGCACAAACCAGAAGCGTGTGACCCTTCACTTTGATTAATGTTACTAAACCCTTACTCCAACTCCATCATGAGTGAAGAGCCAGCATTCATTAAGAACCGTGCTCACATACATTCTCTAGAATAAATGTTAGCCTGTGGCTCTGCCCTCTCCATCTGATTTGCTCTTACATAGTGTGAAGGAGATTGATTTTTTAGAAATCAGTAATTAAAAAAACTTAAAGAGAAGGTTGTTTGGTATGAATCATGACATAATTCCAAAATATATACTGTAACATTATTAAAAAAATTCACATCTTCATTTGTGCAGAAACATTTCACATTATTTCACAATGTTCTTGTAGTTACAAATCTTCACACACTGAAATGACGTTGCCGCGCTTCTTGCCGGATGTGACACACACTAATCACTTCCTGTGCGAGTCGAGCAGCGTATTCAACATGAGCAAACATGGCTGCCTCCTGTAGCAGAGGCGTGAGGTCGCTCTTCTGGAAATACGAGACTTGCAAAAAAGGTTTATGTGTGTCCTTATCAAGGACATGTCTGCAGGTAAAAACGACGCTTTCTTCTCTTTGATCATCGGCACCTCGGAGCGGTCTCTGCGTTTAGTTACTCGTGACTTGTAGTGATGCTGCATAGAGTATCGTGTCCTTGTGCAATAATATAATTCTCACGTAACAATAGAATTCTTATAGCATGTAAATAACTCTTAAATTAACACAGTATAGTGGACGGTAGATCCGTCGTGCTTTGGGAATTGTCAGAATGGCTTGAATGGTTTTGGTTTCATTATTATTTAGTATAAGACGGTTTGGCATCACTGTCAAGCAAAGCTACTAATTCAGATCGCACATTATTCAGTTTTAGAAATGCAAATGTAAACGATTATTACAGTGATGATCATTTATTAGAGGTTTCAGTCACCTTCATTTTGATCAGCGTGCTTCTCTCTTTATTTTAGCTGCCCGTCAGACAGATTTGTGTGTCTGTCTCTGTGTGGAGAAAGAACTTGGCAGCTGCAGGCCCAAAGAAATACACAGAAGAGTTTATCAAGAAGCAGGTGGAGGAGTTTGAGATTGGCAAACGTCACCTGGCCAACATGATGGGGGAAGACCCAGAAACATTCACACAGGAGGATATTGATGTAAGTTATCTCGCTACTATTCTTTTCTCCGTTCTCTTTTGTGTTCTGTTCTTCTGAAGGAGGTGAGTCGAGACGGTGTAGTGTAATAAAGATATAAAGTAAAATCAGAATTTATTTCAATACGTTAATTTTATTTTTGATGACAATATTTTTACACTATTGCTAGTTATAGTACTTGTTTATATGTTTATTTTCTTTTCATTGAGGACATGCATACTCAGCGTTTATCCTAAATGTTCTGTAGGTTGTTTTGATATAAGCATCTGCCTGTTGTGTAAATGCGTTATGAAACAAATTTGTTGCTATAAAATACAGGAAATTTCTAATCCACTTAATTAAATGGATGTAGAGTAGGGCTGTGCAATTAATCGAAAATAATTGTAATCGTCAATTTTGGCCTTCAACAATTACAAAAACAAAATAATCGACATAAAACGATTATTGTGCCGCATTCCATTTTGCAAGGATCGTCTCTTTTCTTGTGGTATAAATCCACAGCGCACCCCCTTCCTTTACAGTTGTTCAGCTGTGCTATTTCTTTACATTTATTTTTCAGTTGAATTCACAGTTTAAAAGCCAAGTTTTTTTTTATTTTTCTATGTTGTTTTAAAACTTAGTGAGTAGTCATGTTAAATAATCGGGATCTCAATATTGGCCAAAATAATCTTGATTATGATTTTTGTCATAATCGAGTAGAGTAGAGTAGAGTAGAGTAGAGTAGAGTAGAGTAGAGTAGAGTAGAGTAGAGTAGAGTAGAGTACCTCTAGCAGTAAATTGGTTTTAAAAACATTTTTTGTGAATACAGCCCTGCGGTTCATTGACTCATTCCGCTTATCACTTATCAATATGTACATGTAGGGCTGTGCCGATAAACGATATCATATCGAATCGCGATAGAATGTATTTCAAAAACGATGATAAGCTATTGGCATTTTGACTCGATATGGATTAATCTTACAGTCTAACAGAACGCAGAAATAAACGCAACAACAGTCAGTCAGCGTGCAGCTTTTATCATGCGGGTCAAAGTACAAAGTCCATTTCATACTGCACTTGGCAAAGAAAACTCAACATGAGGAGGAAAACATTACTGGAAGCGGAAACAAAGGTGAAACTAACCTCGAGTTGTCATCACGCGGTTTATCAAGTGTCTTATTTTTTTTCGCAATCGCTGGTTAAACAAAACAAACTTGAGGCGCAATTGCAAGCAAGTTACTTAGAAACTCAAGCACAAACGTTTTTATATCCATCGTTAACATATCTGCTAACATGAGCTGGTGCTTATGAAACAAACAAGCGCTGCCCTGTACAGATAAGAGATGTAATGAAGTGAGTTTGTGTGCACATTAAAATATTGAACCGTGTATGTAAGATGCTTGCATGATTAAAGAAATGTACTACAGTTTATGTGAGATGTCTTTAAGGTTCACTGAATGCATTGAATGAACCCCACTACTCGAGCAAGACATTATTGCAGCGTTATGTATGTGCGCAGGTGCTGAGCCAATAGCGTTCGAATGTACACAGTAACGGAGCCCTTTCATTGGTTGAATGTATAGAATGAACACTCCCTTTACTTAACGAGTCAATTGAGTCAAAATGAGACTGAATGAACTGGTACATGTTGTTCATGGCCTAACATCCTCTGTGTTGCAACAGTGCAATAATTTAATTGAATTTTAACTGGTTAAAGGTTAACTTTTGTTAATAAACTGTATTTAAAATAGATTAATTTAAATACAGTTTTTAATTAAATATATATCGAAATAAATATCGTTATCGATCAATATAGAAAAAAACTATCGAGTTTACTTTTTTGCCATATCGCCCAGCCCTATGTACATGCATGTTGTATGTTACTTTGGTTGGCTGTGTGAGCTGGTTATAGATTAAGAAAAATTTTCAGCACTTTTAATGATTTGTGTTGACTCATTCCGTTTGGATATTTATGTGGCCATCATGCTTTGGGCTTATTGCACATAGTTTAGTTAACACTATGAAGTTAAAGAGCTGCAAATAAAAGCTCATGAGATCATAGTGCTGTAGTTTAGATGTATTTTGTGTCTGGCTGGTCTTTGGTTCTCTCAAAATTTTTAGAATGCTTAAAAGAAAAGTAAGGATTTGGAAACCATATGAAGACAAAACAACCAGAAACCTAAATGCTGTTAAATCAAATACTCGGTGATCTAAAAGGAAAGTGTCCAAGCTGAATTTGGCAGTTTTCTGACAGTCATAAAAAGTCAAAAATCTTAAAAAAAGTATCTTTCAGAATTTGTGATTTGTCTTAAACCTTTTTCTGCCTGTAAACCAACTACAAACTGACATTTGCTCAAAGGTGTGTGTATAACCTGTTCTGAGTGGAGACTATGAGACCCGTTTACCCGTTTATGAGTTGGCAGATCAAACTGTTCAGTACTTGTGTTCGGTATCTCTTTCTCTGCCAGACTGAGAAACGTCCATAATTGATTTATTCCACTCATTTGGTCCAATTTCTCGATTCTTAGCGTGATTCCCTGATCTCTGTCACCATTAATGAATTGAGTCCTCAGAGTAAGTGTGGCTAAGAGGAGTTGACACGTACCGTCCCTCTGCCAGCTGATCGGTGGGTAAGGGGTGGAAAATGGCTGCGACTGCAGGGCACAGGGCAAGTACAAGATGGGGCGTCTGTGCCTGAGCTGGCACCAGCGTGTCTGCCAAGCGCTTCAGCCGACATGACGTTCCTGTGAATGCGCTGAAGGTGTGAAACAGCTGCACAGCAAGAGCTGCCAGGAGGAAGTAATTAATAAAGACTGCAAGCTTCACCTGCCTTCTCCCGCTGTCTTTCGTCTGCTCGCGCACGCACTTGTGTTTGCACCCGTCAGGTGGGCTCTGAACTTCACAGAGCCCGTGCGTTGGAGAGTGAACTGGATTTGGGAAGAAATTTGCTGAGTTTTTGACGATTCCAACTTTGTTTGAACTGTTAAGATGTTTTTAGGGAAGCAAAATTGTGACTTTATGGCATCACGTAGACTAGCTCCAATTTTCTTGATGCAAAGCACCTACCGTATTCACAAGCTGTTTAATGAAACGAATGCAGAATGTGTCATTCTGAAATCATCATGATTAAAGTCACAACTATGATGATGGTAAAGCTCACCAGGAAGTTTCTCATATACTTTGCTTGCCCGAATATAGTCACAACATGGCACCTCTATCGTTTTTTTAGGGAAAAACTTACATTTTTACTTGTTTTTCACTTTACATTTATCTTGGAATTATGAAAGTCTTGGAATATGGTGCAAGTAATTTGTTTTTCATTTGTTTCTGTGTCTTTTGGCAGTATACATTACCATTTCATTTCATGGAAATTGGCAGCTTGGGTATTCTGAAAAACATCTTTTGTCTGAAAATATTATGGGTTTGTCGACATATGAGTGAGCAGATGATGACAGAATTTTCATTTTTGGCCAGACGTTATTGAGCCACTATTCAAAATATTGAAACATTCCTAAAACATTTCCAATATAAACAAGTTTTATTTTTAGGTGAACCAATATTTGAAGGGACAGTTCACCCAAAAATGAAAATTCTATCATTTATTCAGTCTCATGTTAAATTGTATATGACTCTTTGTTCTGTGGACCACAAAATAAGATGTTTTGAGAAATGTCTCAGTGGTTTTGTGTTCATTCTAGATCTGTGAATCGTCAGATGCTTCACAAATCGATTCGATTACGATTCAGAAGGTCACGATTCGATGCATCTTGTCATCCAATTGTACTGTATTATTAACACAAACATTTTAAACGTTAAATGGTCACATCAGCATCAAAAATTAAGATTATTTTCCACAGCTCTAGTTCATACAATGAAAGTCAATGGGGTCCCAAATTGTTTGGTTACCAACATTCTTCAAAAAATCTTATTTTGTGTTGTGTAGAACAAAGAAAGTCATACAGGTTTAGAACGGCTTGAGGCTGAATAAATGATGAAAGGATTTTCATTTTTGGCTGAACTATCATTTTAAATCCCTTTAAATCATAGGTTTCAAACAGCAGTCCTGTGGGCCACTTTTCTGTAAAGTCAAAGTTAAAAACTTCTCCAACACACCTGCTTGTAATTTTTAAGAATATTCACTGGTTTTGATTAGGCCTGGAGTTAAACTTTACAGGACAGAGTTTAACGCCTGTGCTTTTCCCGTAAGAAAGCCTGTAAGGGTCAAAAAGAGGGTAGCCGGTATTAAATTGACGTTGTGGTGCAAGAAACCATGTCAAGCACAGGTCGACATCAAGGAAGACCGAATAAAATGCTTCAAAAACCTGTGTAATGTAAATGGATGGGATGTCAGATTTGGTCAACCTGCACAGTTTTTAACTGTATCAGCCAGATTGTATTTATTAACAGATATGTCCTTGTCACCTAGGAAGGTCGTACACTTGGTTTTGATGCTCCAGTCATCAGAGCGCATAAAGCGAGTGGTAGGACAGCTCAAAATATTCAGTGAAGTTGAGGGCGAGTGTGTAGGAAGTTTGTTATCCCAGATTGGGGCTGTGTGAAGCTCAGGCTGCAGAGGTTTCTAGAACACTATGACGAGGCTAAACCTCCCTGAGGGACTTGGGCCATATTGCTTTTCAAGGTATGAACAGGTGCTGCCTTCATCTGTCAAGCATCCTGCACCATTCTGTCTGCTCTTCTTTTTGTTTCTCTTTATCTCTCTCACATTATCTCACCTGCTGGCTTGGATGGCCCAATACATGGATGTCTGTTCTCTTGGAGTGCATCTGCCATCGCCTCACCTTTTGCTTTCATTCTCTCTGTTCTTTTCTGAAAAAACAGGGTCAAAAACCCAAAGGCAAAGAAGATTGCCAGTTCTGACCGGGTCAAGTTAAAATTTGATCCACCCTTATCCCCACTGTTGCAGTTATTTTGTCTTTATCAGGATAAAATAGGGGGTGCACAGAGAGACTTAGTTGGGGAAACATTAAATATATGTTGTCTTTACTAAAGTGTGACTTGACTTAAAGCTGGGATGTTTGTACAGTCTGACAAGCAACAATCAGACTAAAGTCATAACGTAGGGACCCGGCTTTAGATCGTATGTTAGAATGAAGTTGCTTGAAATTGCCAAAGGATGCACATTATCTGAAAAGCCACGAAGTCATTAAAACATCATGTGTAAAATTGGGTTTTTGTTTTTTTCCTATAGAAGAGCATTGCATATCTCTTCCCCTCTGGACTGTTTGAGAAGCGAGCAAGGCCTATCATGAAGGTAAGATTTGGTCCAGCTGAACCGTATTGGTCCCACTTTATAATAATTGATGCACAAGTGACACCTTTGTTTTTGTTTTAGCATCCAGACCAAATATTCCCAAAACAGACAGGTAGAGTACTAGCTCTCTGTGCTGATTCTGTTTGACTCAAAATATAAGCATGTCAATAGCTGATGATGATCATTATTGATGCCCTCTTCTCTTTTTTTAGCTGTCCAGTGGGATGCAGATAGACGTCCTTTCCACTTTCTGTTCTACACAGGGAAACAGTCTTACTACTCTCTCATGCATGTGAGTCTACGCTCCTCATGATGTTGTCAGTTGTTTTTTGATTTGTTGCCGAAAGTCATCTTGAACTTGTACTCACTTGCCGTTAGATGCAGGATCAGAGTAAAGTTGTTCCATATGGTTTTCAAATACTGGCTGTTCCTTAGGTTGAAGGTAAGATGGTTTTGAGCTGAGTTAGGGAGAGGTTTTGCTTTGTGTGGTCTACGGATGAAGGGAGTGGCACAGACAAATGTGTAGGTGGGGGCACACTATAGAGAAGTGGGTAAGTGGGAGGGGCACAGAAAAAGGTTCGTGGGTTGAAGGGAGGGGTGCGACTTGGGTCTCTGATCCCCTAAAAATGGCCTGGATGGAGTGAGGGATGATGGGGGAGCTGTGCGTGTGCGTGCGTGTGTGTGCGCGTGCGTGTGTGCGTGCGTGTGTGTGCGTGCGTGTGTGTGCATGCGTGCGTGTGCGTGCATGTGTGTGGAAAATAGTGAATGCATGCACGCATATGCAGTTCTTTGTGTTTGTGTGTGTGCATCAGTCTTGGTGATGGTGAGCCTCTTGCCTTAACCATCTCTTTGTCTCCGATGCTAATTCATTTTCAAAGTTTGTTTGTTTTTAGCCTTTTTTCCCTTCTCTACCATTCATCTCTGGACTCGACCTTGGGCTAAGACGTCTCTGTAGTAGCAGTAAAGAGTTTGTGTGCGAGTTGACTAATGTGCCATTCTCCTCGGTTTGCCCAAGCCCCTCGTCCTCCCCTTTGCCCTGCAGTAGCTGGGACCCCTGCTGCTAATTTAAATAGGTATGTCAAATCTGCCGCCGCGCACCGGCTCCCTCATCCAGTTCCGATTCGCATGGAGGTGCTCCGTGCCCAGAAACCCCGCAGCGTGCAGAAAATAATGTACAAGTCCCATTCCTGCAGAGAGGAAGATTTTTCTAGAATGAGGGAAAGCAAAACAAAAATACACTTCCTTACTGACTCAAAGAAGCACTTCTAGTCTGTACGGGTATGTTCCTAATATATCACAATGCATTTACAGCAGAGGGTATTTGAGAGGGAGGGGCAAGGGCTCCTGTTATATACTGTTTCAAATTAAACAGTGCTTTTTAAACCTGCTATGTAAAGGGATAGTTCAAGCAAATATAAAAGTTCTGTCAAAATTTATTTACCCTCTTGTCACTCAAAACCTGCATATGACTGAATATGAACACGCCAATGTTGTTTGGTTACCAACGTTCTTCAGTATCTTTTGTGTTCTACAGAAGAATGAAAGTCATATAGGTTTGAAATGATATGAGGGTGACCAAATGATGAATGAATTCTTATTTTGGGTGAACTATACCTAAAATGAGTATAGTACCATATAAATGTTTTATTTACTTGGTTATGATGGTATATTGCATATCGCATAGCCATTATTGATAAACAGTCATATACTTAACCTTGTATATATACAATACATTACATTTACATTTTATGTAATACACTTGGGCTATTCCATGCACATGTCACCCTTAAGATGAAAAATAAAGTTTTTACTAAATATTTTCACCAAATTGAAAGTTCAGATATCAATATTTGGTGGTTTTTAATACCCATGTGAAGTCTCTCTTAAAGTTTTTAAAGCATAGTTTTCCATAGTCAGGGAAGTGAATTGTCACATCCACAACAGAATTGCCACATCCATAACTGTCCATATTCCTCATAAATGAGCACATGGAAATTTGAGTAAAATAATTATTTAGTTAAGAGTCAGTTGTTGGGTATTATTGCTTCTGGTTTGTAATAGCTTAATGCAAAGTATGCTGTCTTTCAAAAACATGTGTCCTCCATTGTCACTTCCATAACATGTTCATTTTCCCCTCTTTTAAATGAGAAATTTGTGTGACTCATTTTTTCTATTATCAGGGGTTTAGTAAAATATAAAAGTATGATTTCATCTATTGGTAATAAATACATTCTCTGAGAATGTATATTTCAAGTTATGAAAATGTCACATTCATAATGCTGGAATTGCCCATTTTAATGTGTAAGGGATGATATAGCACTTTTTTATATTTTAACTTAATGTGTCAAACTTGGCACATTCTGAATTGAATTATTAGGATGGCAATTTGGATGGTACCTTGTTACCACAGATGTTGCACCTCTTTCAATAAGAAGCTCCACAGACATCCTTATGACACGTTCTACATCAAGCAACTCTTAGAAATAAATCGCCCCCTCCTGCTCATCATTAACAAAAAACACAGTAAAGCATAGATGCACATCATTGGTAGTGCTTGCTATTCCTTCCTCAACTGTAGCTCTTTTAACTTCGATTCTAAGTGCTGTATTCATCGTATTTTCAACGGAACCTTAACCTTCTACGAAAATCCTTGGGAGGAGCAAGGCCGCACAATTTAATCGTGATTTGTTTGACTACAAGGAGCCCCGGCCAACCAAAAGGCTACATTCACAGTTCATATTAAAAGCTCTCTTCCAACCTCAGATCGAGAAACCTCGATCCCCTCCTGAAGGCATTTGAATTTCTCTGGATTCGTTATGGCGCCGTGATCACGAACGGGTAACACGCATTCCCCCTCTTTTCTCTTCCTCCCCCCTTGCTTTTCTATTACTCCTCCTTTTTTGTGCTGAAAATTGGTTTTTGCCCGATGTTTGCTTTTTTGGCGAGTGCTGATGGATTATACGCACTCTATCAGGACCGAATTAAACAAACAGCTGTGGGATAATTGAGGGGGAAATGAATTCTCGCACGGGCGCGAGGAAGGCGCAGACGTGAGCTGCATGTCGGTGCCGGGTCCCGCGTCAGACCCCTGCGCCGCTGTTCTCCAACGCCGCCACGCCTGACGGGCACTCATGGGCGTGATGCCAATTTAGACAAGTGTGCCCGAGGATGCCATCCTGCTCTGCATGGCAGGTTCTCCTTTCAGAAGAGTGTGTGTATTAGGAAGCAGGGGTTAGAGGTATGTGTGCGTTTATGTGTTTGTGAGAGAGAGTGTGGGGGTTAAGGCCCAAGTGCTCCCCAATTCAATTTTCCCTCCACACACACACACAATTAAATTCAGTCAGCGCTGAAAACAGAAAGATGGAATCTGCTTTATAATGGAGACTCCCCTGTGTGTGTGTGTGTGTGTGTGTGTGTGTGTTTTTAAGCGTGTGTCGGGGGGATTTTTTTAAATCCCTGCTTTTGCTTCACTGCATCTTTTCTTTTGAGGGATTCTTGAATATCTGTGAAGAATACTTTGCTATTCAATGTATTCATAGACATATTAGTCAAAAGGACCATGTTCAAGGTATTTCTGTTTCACTTTCCTGCTGTTCCTAGGATGTGTATGAGAAGATTTTGGCGATAGAGCGACACCAAGACAAGATGAGAAATAAAGGCCTCTTCACATCAGATACCAAACAAATGTAAGGAATTTAAAACTTATTGTAAGATAACTGTTTGAGTTGAGTGAACATTTTAATGGTTTCTATCTGTGTTTATGTTTGTATCAATTTGGGTTTTTTCTCAGTTCGCTAACTGGAAGCAGGTGGCTGGTGAAAGAGGAAATGGAGGAGCTTCTGGTAGAGAATATTTCAGATCAAGATGTAAGAACAAAATATATTAAACAGGCCTCAGTGAGGAACCTGTAACTTGTGTTATTCAGTATGAACACAAGAGGGTGATGTTGTAAAGTAAATGCTGTTTTTTTGTGCAGTACATGCGGTTTATTCAGCTGATGGAGAGACTGTTGTCTATGCCCTACTGCTCTCTGGAAGAGGAGTTTGTACAGAAGTTCCGCAGACAACTGGAGGTTCAGTCCAGTAAACAGGAGATCGCTCCGCTACAGTATGACTCACAGGGAATTGCTTTCAGCGTTGCAGATGGTACTAGAGAAAATGGTCATACACATAGACTATGATTTTATTTTTGTAGTACTTAAACTATGGCGAAGTGTTTAGTTCCCCCAAAACATGAAATTTGTGGAATTGAATTATTAATTATGAGTCTTATTCCAAAAATGTAAGATTTTCTTTAAAAAAAAGTGAAAGAGGAGAATGTAGAATATTAAGCACGATATCCCGGGTGTTTTTTTCCACAAAATTTGAGTGAAAGGAGACAAACATTGTCAAATTTGGAAACAAATATTATATATTTTTTAGTTTTGTTGGTAATTTTAACTCTTAGCCATTTTGTTATGTTCTTTCTATCATTTTTTATTATTGTATTTTTTCTATGTATATTTAGTTTGTACTTATTTTCAGTTAATTTACTCAATTTAAACTTATTTCAGTTTTTTGCGTATTCAAAATTTTTTCATTTTCAAATAGTTTGGAAAGTATTTCAAATAATATTTAGACAGATGTTTTATTTGATTTCCATTAACATAAATGTGTTAATCATTTTAGTTATAGTAAACTATTTGAAACGTATACTTTGGTCTGTACGACTTCTGCATCGAGGCATGAAAATGACACCTGAACTTTTGTTGTCAAGTTTGACTTTAAACGGATAGTTCACCCAAAAATAAAAATTCTGTCATCGTATACTTGTTCCAAGTTGTTCCAAACCTGTGTAAATTTCTTTGTTCTGATGAAAACAGGGAAAGATATTTGAAAGAATGCATATAACTAAACAGTTCTGCTACCGTAGTAGAAAAAGAAGATATTTTGAAAAATGTAGGACAACAAACAGTTCTTGGGCACTTTTGACTACCATTGTAATTTTTCCTAGTGTTGTAGTTAATGGGGTCCAAGAACTGTTTGGTTACAAGCATTCTTCCAAATATCTTTCTCTGTGTTCAACCAAACAAAGACATTTTTACAGGTTTGGAACTACTAGAAAGTGAGTAATTCATGACAGAATTTTCATTTTTGGGTGACTATCCCTTTAACAATGCCAAACGCCATTGAATTTCAGTCTGGTAACAGATCATAACATACAGTGTTTAGGAATAAAACAGCAAAAGTGGTTCAGTAAATACAAACCTAAATTTTGGTCTTTTCCTCACAACATGAGGTGGATCAAATTTTCTATTATATTATATCTTTGTTTCCTTCCGTAGTAAGATCTGATTGGGGAAATCTTTTGCATTACTCAGCCCTAGTCTACACTGTCAGTTTAGCCTTTTTAGTCATTTTATCCTTATGTGTTCTTCTTTACACATTCACTGAACTCTCTATCCCACAGGCAGAAGGAAGTCAGCCAAAGCCACCATCACCCTCAGGGATAGCGGCTCTGGAAACATCACAATCAACGGCAGGAACTACCTCCAATACTTTTCTTTACTACAGGACAGGTGCGTGTGTGGGTGTCACTAGCTACTGTACTCGTCACATCTTTGTGAGAAAACAGATCCTTTCAGCAAGAGCTTTGCATGACTAGTATTTGTCTTCTACAGTTAGTATGCTACAAATGAAACTCCAACCTTCCAAAACCGAAAATGCTCATAGCCAGCATTTATGCGGATAAGGTGTGTGGAGCATGTTTAAAAAGTTAATTACACAGATGAGTGAGTCAGGGAGCTGCCGCTGTCAGCGTGCGGCCGTCTGATGCCCCTTATCGCACTGTCCGCTTCACACAAGCCTAATTGGAGTAGAAGGGGACTGTCAGCATTGTGGGTCGCCCCCATGAGCGCATATGCAGTCAGGCTAATGCATGCTTTTGCGTCGGCTCCTCAACAGTGTCCTCTCAAAGTGTCAGATTATCACTTTGTCTAAATGTGTTGCTGTAGTCTTCAATGGGGGATTTGCAAGAGTATCATTCATACAAGTGTCGAAAGCTTGAATAGTCCAGTGGAGAGAAACGTGTTTTTAATTCTCTCCTGCAAGTTGCACGTCTTTTGTGCTGTTCACATTGTCCGTATAAACCTTGATATTTTAAACTTTTTCTCTTTCAGGGAGCAGCTGATGTTTCCTCTGCACTTTGTGGACATGCTGGGCAGGTTTGACATTGAGGGCAGCGTGGAGGGGAGCGGTCACTCGTCTCAGGGCGGAGCTCTGAGATTGGCCATCTCACGGGCCCTGCTTAGCTTTGTGTCGGAGGGAGAGGTGGAAAAAATGAGGCAAGGTGAGTGATGGAAGCCCGTAGCACTATAGTGACTCAGAAATGTAAACTTTTTATTTGCACTGTGGATATTCGGATAAGAATTAAATCTGATCACAGACTTTTGTTGGTAGCCTATTTTGTAGCAGAAAAACAAAATATGCAGCAGTCACAGTTTTTATAGCATAACCATAAATTGTAAATGTAACCAAATGAGTTAAACCTAATACACAAATATTTTTTTTTATGAATAGCTGGCCTGCTGACTGCTGATCCCAGAATCAAGGAAAGGAAAAAGCCAGGCCAGGAGGGAGCACGGAAGAAGTTCACCTGGAAAAAGCGATGATCTAAAACAGCAGCCCTATAGGACAACATGACATGGATTGTGGAACTTTCTCTCTCTCATTGTCACACACTGGTTGTGATGATCATACCCCACTAAACAGACATAAACAGCCATGAGGTGATATACAAATATGGCTATAGGAAACTGTCTGACATTGCAAACTGTCCTTCTCTGTGTGTATTGTGTATATTTATATTGTATTAAAAGATTTGTCAACATCTTTCAATAAATATGTTTCTTTCATATGTCAATTTTATAGCTTTTTTTTCAGTTAAAAATGAGCCAATTTGCCAAGCTTACTAGAAATCTCTTTACTCACCACAAGAGGTCGGCAAATATTTACTAAACTGTATATTTATAAACTTAAAAAAAGTCAATTTCAAATAGGACTTTAAGGGTTTATTTACAAAAAGAAATCTGTCATGAGTTACTCACCCTCAAGTTGTTTCAAACCTGTACAAATTTCTGTTCTGTTGAACACAAAGACATTTAGAAGAATGTTAGCAACTGAGAATTCTGGGTTGGTTAAAAAATGGTAGTCAAAGGTGCCTCAGAATTCTTCAAAATGTTTCATTTTGTGTTCAACTGAACAAAAAAATACAATATTTTTTTCTACTATGGTAGTCACCCCAGAATTCTCAGTTGCTAACATTTATACAAATATCTGTCTCTGTGTGCAACAGAACGAAGAAATGTAAACAGGTTTGGAACAACTTGAGGATGTGACAGAATTTTCATTTTTGAATGGATTATCCCTTGAAATTTATGAATTTTGCTATGTATGCATGAAATCAAACAAACGTTGTTTAATGAGTTGCTGTCTATAAGGCTTCTGCAATAAGCCCCAAGAAGCAGTGGGTTACTGGGGTATTTTATAACAGTTTAGAACTCCGCTCAGCCAATCAGAATCAAGGACCAGAACTGACCGTTTTATAAGGATTCGTAAACTACCCATATTGACACACTTTTATGGTTTTCAAATGAAGTTACAGTTTCGATATTTGTTTTACATCAAATACAACATAATATAGAGCTGAAATGATGTAAGCAGTTTTGTTTATTAAAATGGACGTCTTTACAGTCTGTACATTCCACCCACACTTGCATTGATTTACAAAGCAACACATATTAATCCAGTATGTACACAGTAGCATCTATGTGCATATATAAAATACTTCAGAGGATATAAAGAGATAGCAATGTAGAGAATTTCCATTAACACTTAAACTGAAAAATAACTATTCTCTCTGTAGACAATTAATGGGATGGAAGGAATTGGATGCAACGTTTTTATTTGGGGGGGAGAAAGTTTGACTAATAAGAATGAATAAGGTCTGTAAAGAGCATGTTCATTTTACTGGTTTAAGTGAAGTAATTACTTTGCTGTATTGCCTTGTGCATTTTGCACCCATGTGTTTTACCAGTTCCTATATTTAACTGAAAATTTTGTTGACTGCATGAACAAGTTTAAATAGTATTTCTGGTCTCTGTTATACTTCTCTAACCTACCACAAGTTGTAGGTGAACGCTCATTTAACTGTTCCTTGATCTTTAATGGTCGCGGTCATGTTAGTCTATGTAGGTGTTTATTATGTGCTTTTCTGGTCTCTCATCTCTAACAAATTCTGCAAGCATCTCAAAGATATTACATTTTCCCCCTTTCATACAAAGTTGAAAATCTAAAACATTTTCAAATACAAGGTTATAGATTATTCTCAGGCAACACCATCACAATGTGCTACCTTGCTTAAAAGAAAAAAATGATGATTGATCAAACAAAGCATTCTTAAAACAAATGACCCACGTCCACATGCACATGAGATGAAGCAAGTAAAATGCAGCTATTACACATAAACACAGCACAGCCTCAGTCAGAGATTGTTTTGTTTGCTTGAATGCCACATGGTCTACAGTTTACAGATTATTTAAAGGGACAGTTCACCCAAAAATAAAATTTCTGTTATCATTTACTCACCCTCGAGTTGTTCCAAATCTGTATACGTTTCTTTGTTCTGATGAACACAGAGATATTTGAAAGAATGCTCGAAACCCAACAGTTCTTTGCCACCATTGACTGCATGGTAGGAAAAATTACAATGGTAGTCAAATGTGCCCCGGAACTGTTTGCTTTCCAACAGTCTTCAAAATAGCTTCTTTTGTGTTCAACAGAACAAAGAAATTTATAAAAAAATCCTACTATGGTAGTCAATGGTGGCCAAGAACAGTTTAGTTACAAGCATTCTTCCAAATATCTTTCTGTGTGTTTATTAGAACAAATAAATGTTTACAGATTTGGAACAAATTGAGGGTGAGTAAATGAAGACTGAAGAAAATGTTCATTTTTGGGTGAAGTGTTCCTTAAGACTGATAAAAAAAGTGAAACTTTTATATCAAGTCAAATCAAACCCTAGAGACACCAGAACATAATTTTCAGGTTATGCACGCACATTTTTACACACTTTGATTGAAGAATATTTTTATAAGACTGTGATGTAACTTTGAAAAGCAAAGCCAGATTTTAAGCACGGAACATTGTGGAAATCTTTCTTTTTATATCTCAGTAAATCTCTGCGACTAAATTGATGAAATGTATTTTATGATAACAATCACATTCATAATAAAGAAATAATACATTTCATTTCTCCCATAAAATATTAAACAGACCATGACAAAGGACGCAAGCAATCAGGTAAAGCTATAACCGGTCAATTTCCGAGTCCAGAACGAGTAACTTTGGTGTTCGATAAAAACCCCTAACCATTTGAATAAATCTGGTTGTTAGAAGAGATGTTATTTTGCCCTCAACCATGCTAGCAGTCTACAAACCATAGTTACATTGTTACCCTAGATACCACGTTATCTGCCCGAGGCTGCATTAACTGTCAAGTGGTTTTGCGTTGTACAGTGTTTACAATGCATGTATGCCCATTTAAAAGCATTTAAAAGATTTCAACAAAGCCACTAAACCAGCCACCATAGGGCAATGAGGAAAATACTAACAAACGACGTCAGTTTTTCTGAATGATAAACTTAGTTTGATGTTCATTAAAAATGCTCCATCACTCATTGTCAGTGTTGTGTATACACACAGGCGGACAAAAGAATAAATCGTTTTTCAACACACGCACACACACACACTCTCTCATTCCCTGCCTGACACACACAGAAACAGGTTTGTATAACAAGTCCTGGTCATCCTCTTGCGCAACCTCCAGACAAGGAGCCCGTATGCGCCTGGCCCTCTTGCCACATTTGTGCAATACGGGTCCAAAACCAGCGTTAGTTGACTACCCTTCGGCTTCATGTGTGGTTGCTGTGGTGGGCATTCTCTTGCTGCCGCTCTACAGGTACGACCAGGGCTTTCTTGGCGACACAGTGAATGTGAACAGGTGTTCCGCCGGGCAAGCAGGCACAGTCTGGCTCACTAAAGGTATTGTGGCACAGCTGGCATCCCTTCTTTTCAGACACTAATATTGGGCCACCTCGATACTTCAGCTGCGTGAAACGGGAAAAAAGAATGACGGATGATGGTGACGCTTCTTTTAGAAAACAAAAGCACGTTGCAGTTTAAGAGCACAAACTTAGTAAAACTCACCCTGTCATGCTTAAGCTGGAGGTTTTCTGCATGGGCCAGCCCCACTGCAACCCGGGAAGTACACCGTGCGTGCACGCTGGCCCTCAGTGCCCCACAAAGAAAAGGGCGGAGCAGCGGTAAAGACCACTCCTCCGGGAGGAGGGTCAACACCCGCACCGCATCAAAAACGTTAGCGTGCCGGTTAAGCAAGTCTACAGCAGCTACGGTTTGTGGTCCTCCCGGTACATCTGGGTCCAGATAAACCCTCAGGAGTTGGTGGAAAAGGTTCTGACGGTATGCCTGGTCCTGAGATCCAGATGCCCAGGAGCAGTATTCCTCAGCTGCAGGCGAGTCTTTCAGCTGGTGCACCAGAATGTGCAAGGCTTTACCATGTTCCTCCAACTTTCCGTGTAGTGTAGCGCGCTCAGGTAGTAGCAGCTCGTGGTCCTGAAGTTTATCTGCAGGCACGCAAGCATCTCTCAGATTACAAGAGAAAATCAATTATACTGCAATCATAGGGGTATGCTTAACAAGACTTTGGTTTACAGACTAGGTACCCACTTAATAATAACTGGACTCTGTACAGACTGGACTCCTTTAGTAACTGTTGTAGTTTCTGGCGGGCAGCAGACAGTTGTTCCTCGGTGACGGATGGTCTCGAGATCAGGCCTAGCACTCTGTCTGCATACAGCACAGCCAGATGTGTGTGATACTTCTCTTTCTGTAATAACAATGACACACAACAAGCTGAGGAACCCTTAAAGTCACCTCTAAAATCAAAACAGAAAATTCTAATATTTCATAGCATATTACAGTGTTTATTTTAAATGACTTCTCGCTGCAGATCGTTTTTTTTTATTCATGTTCCCTCATATGAGGGTGAGGCTATAACGATTGTCCAATGGCCAAACTTCCAATTTCTAAAGATCTAAATCAATTTATTGATTTTTTTATTATATTTAAATTTTCATTTTTGATTTGATTTTTCTCATTACAAAAGCAATTTCACTCAGATATGTCCCAATTCGGAAGAAAATACCATTGCAACTTGTTCTTACCTGCAATCTCTTCACTAATACCAGGTGTTCCAGGTAAAGCACAAGGGCTTTATTGTGCTTCTGCAAGTACCCAATCACATCATCTGGATTTAGCTGCCCCCTCTTCCCTTCAGAGTCAGGCCTTTTGGTGAATATCTGGACACCAATCTGTGAAAGACACAAGAGATAGACATGAGTTGTGTAGCTTGGAACAGTGGATCATGCATTCATTAGGATGAGGATAAAACACAAACCTTCTGATCTTTCTGTAGTGCCCAATCTGCATGCCGCCACACAAGGTCAAGGTTAGAACAGAAACTAAGAAAGTCTACGACATACTCAAAGAGATCTGGTCGTGTTGAGTCCTGGAGATCCCCCTTGACAATCTTAACCCACATCTAAAACAGCACCACAGAAAATTGCCATCAGTTATCAAGTACCTGAAAGTCTTTCCAATTGTAAGGTTATTTATTAGGATGACATTTTGCTTAAAGACCCCTTGTACGTTTAAGAATACATTTACACAATAAAAAACGGTTTTTACAGTTTTTCTTTTGCATTTTCAAAACGTTTTTGCTGGAGAAACGTTAATGCTTATGTCCAGCAGCACCGCCATATTGTGTTGGGTATGCTCATGCGACTGAACATGTACTACGCATGCGCGTGATGTCATCATTTTCAGAAAGTTCCGTCTAGCAGTTCACATATAATATACAATAACGGTGCCGTTTTCAGAAACTTGTACTTTGAGACCCGTTTTCAAAAGTTTGCATTTTCAGTCCAAAAAATCTTTTTGCTTGTTTTAAAGGGGTCATATGGCGCGAATACGTGTTTTTCTGTGTCTTTGGTGTGTTATAAGTTGCCCATGCATCTAAAAGCGAATGCTCACCCAGACCTGCCTGAAACGCCTCGTGTAACCACACCCCCACAAATCCACGTCAGTTCGTGGTATGAGTTGACTAAGACCGTGCAAATGTATACGCAAGTAAGATGGGCGTACCAGTCAGTACAATTGCTTTGGAATCTGATGTTCCAAATATGGTAAGAGGCGTTACATTTCCGTCACACACTGCAGTATTCGACCAATCACTACGCACTGGTTAACTGGCCAATCATAGCACACCTCGCTTTGTTCAAAATCTGCACGTTTCAGAGAGGTGGGGCAAAGAGGAGATACAAACATGCACGGTATGTGGAAAATACAGCGTTTTTAACCTTAAATCGTGTATACACATTGCATTACATCTAAAACAAACGATAATATTCGTTTTAGCAGTGTCATATGACCCCTTTAAACAATCTTATTTGATTCTTAGATTTTCTTTCATAAAACCAGACTTAATATCTTGGGTCACTTTCCTTGTCAAGAATACTGCCGGTCAAAAGTTTTTGTGAATGAGTGAATCAGTGAAATGTATAAAATTGGTTTCGTAGACAAAAACGTTTTATTAAATAACAAATGTTTTTGAAATGGATGACTTTGACTAAATAATGAAGAAAGAACAGCCAATAAGAGATCAGAAAAGATGGAAACTCCTTTAATATTGTTTAAAAAGCATCTCAGTGCGAGACCTCAAGAAGTTGCTAGATAAAATGGCAAGAAAACATTTCTGCATATTCTAGGCAAAAATGTGACTACACTAAAGGTGCCAAAATATAAAAATATAAATTTTTAGTTGCAACATAATTCCTTATAGTTGCAATTAATTCCCTTTGTTTTATTTCATAATTTTGATGAGTCTAGTTAGTATTATTGTAAATTGTGGGAAAATATGAATAAGTAAATAAGTAAATGATCAAAAACTTCTGACTGGTGATGTACATGTATCTCTTGCTTTAAAAAAAAAATCTAGATATTTTTACTAGAAAATAAGACAGAAATACTTAGAAGCATAGATATAAATAACTAGATGCTGCATTAGCATCTGTTTCTATGGGACGCTATATGTAGGTCGTCCGCCATATTGGGACGATGCGAGCTGGTCTGTTAACACTCAAGAGCAAGCTGACTGTGTATGATTATGAAAACATATTTACTGTTGTGTAAACTCAAACATTATATCTGCTACACTAACACATAACAACAACGAAAGTTTATCCCATTATTCGGAGACTTAAATCACCGTGGTTTTCACAGACATGGCTGCGCAGTGTTGGGGCATTTTAGCCAATTGTGAGTGAAGACAGTGGACCGTTCCAAGATGGCAGACACGTCTACATGCCTGGAGCATTTGAATGAGGGATCTTTTTATTTATATATGTGCTTAGAGGTTCTTTTTTGCAGTGTTGATGTCACTTCCTGTACGTGTTACAGCAAGCAAAAGTAGCATAACCATGTTTGGAAATCATAACCAGAACCAAAGATTAAATAGTACATTCATTTAAAAACATATTGCACCTGTAAAGCAGCAGAATCTTGGCCATTGTAGTGATACAGAAGCCCAAGAGCAAAATACCTGAATGGAGAGAAACATAGTTAAATCACATCACCTGAGCAATGAAAAGACTAAAGTAAACATAGACATTTATTTCATAAAGCTTTAATACTTCTGGAGTGCTTGCTGGAGCTCTACAAGTGCATTTCGAGATCAAACCAGGATGGAATCTCTCTTTTAATGGCTAGTTAAAGACAAATAAAAGCGACTACCCACTTGAGATGTTTCTCCAGCCAGGGGGCGCAGTCTGCCAGAAGGCAAGCATTGTCTGAGGCCAATAAGTCCAGTAGACTGTCATGACCGGTCTCCGCATAGAGTTTCAACAGCGCCGTGTCCACATCTTCTCGGAAACCGTTAGCACTGTCGAAGCTGCGCACCTCGTGCAAGTAGCTGATGAGGAAGCGTTTGAAGCGCTGAACTTTCTCCTTGTCACCCTGCGTTAGGTGGTTTAGATCGGCGAATTCGTGAAGCGGAGGATGGCACCGCGTGAAAGTGGAAGAGGCAGGCAGGAGGAGAGGATACAGGGAGATCAGTTCTCGTACGTCCAGCTGTCCTTTCCTGAGATTGACACAACATTTACCAAATTAATTTTTTTATAACACCAACACCATGAATTTGTTTCCCCATTTGAATTTCGACTGTTCAAAGACAGTATGTAACTTTTTTTGCAGTAAAATATCCAAAAACCACTAGGCCAGTGTTATATATTTTATTTAGTTGAGTACTTAAAATATGTCAAATGTTTCAGACCATTTGTAAATCGTGAGAAATTGCCATTTTAACCAGTGACATGGGCTGTGTCTGGCAGTCGCCTGTCAATGGCCTCATATCTGCGTTACCAAAGACACTAGATGGAAAGCATGCAACCTTCAGAAGAATGCAGGAAAGGAGACTAGAGGCTGTTATATGATTGGCTGAGGTCCCTCACGTGATTCGTGTAAGCCGTTACGCTTTCTTCAGACCTTGCATCTCCCTAACAACACTCTGGCGGTACCCTCTGTTTCTTTTACTGCTGTAGAAACCATAACAACACAGTCTCGTGGACAAATGTGAAAGTATTAGTTTGTAGCATCTATCAAGCAACTATATCCTTTTGCGCAGTCGTTATGGAGCACAATTATTCTTTACAGTTTGCAGCTGGTTCTGTCAACAAAGACACACGGTTACACCAAATGACCCAAGATGGGTTTGGGACAAGAAGATATGATCAAGAGAGATCAAACTAGGATCAATATTGGTGTGGCATTTCCTAAATGGAGAGAGCGGAGCAAAATTTTTAACTAGACAGAGACACTGATCTTGCATGTGTTTTACTAGACAGGTGAGCAACTCTTTAGATTCCTTTACTGACAGAAAACATATGATTATTATATCGATCAACAAAGTTAGTCTTATTGTTTGAATGTCTTTTTCTTAATTTAGCAAGAGTGTCATGTATATATTTACTGAACAAGCAGAAATCATTTTTAGATCATCAGACTAAATCGTAATAAATTAATTTTATGAATTATGTCTAATGCATCTAATTCATAATAATGAAATAAATCATGTCATCAAACGCAACCTTTATAAAACTTTATTACTTCACATCATCCATAAACATGATTTCTCATTCACGTCTGATTGATTATTAGTTGTGGAGTTGAAGACGGTTACCATTATTCCACGCTCCTTCACAGTGGGATTAAGCTACGCCCTTGTTGTTGTTTTGAACATATCTGTTTTGAATGTGCGCCCTCTAGCGGCAGATTTTACAAACTGTGCCTTTAATGTTAAATTAAGGACAAAAAACAGCATTTTACTGTTTTAGAGTAATGAACACTCATTTATTATTATTTATCATTTTTATTTACTATTTCCTTTTGAAGCAAAATTTTTATGTGCTGGTTCAAAAACAGATTTTTTCAGAAACTAACAGACTGCAGCTTTAAAACATATAGAATTAAAAACGGTAGATTTATGATATTTATGAAAGCCATTTATTCAGCTATTAGTTTCTGTTCTCTATCCAGATTAGCATACAGCTATTAGGGTCATGTGCGCCAAGGGAGAGGCAGCGATTAGCAAAGAAGTTAATTAACTCAATTCGATCATCCTTTGAAACATCTGGGCCCAAGTGACACTTAACAGTGTTAATTACATGACAAAATTGTGCACATCACCTAAAATGTTCTTTTGCTTCTAAAAATTGAAGCTGGCCAAATTGGATGAATCCTGCTTGCTGGAGAATTCTTTTGTGCAAAAACTAAAAAAAAGACACAAAAACGTCAATAAAAACATTTGTCCCAATTTTTCTTATATTTTGCCATTGTTCGAATGGTTTAAGGTACCTGATACTTTTCCTTGGGAATGTTTCTCTGCGCGGCCTCTGTAAGAGTCAGGGCCTCCTCGACTCGATGGCTCGCCAACAGGTCTTGGATCTGACGTTCCAGAGGGAGAGGAACCAGTATATACACTGCCTTTGTAGAGGCCAACACCACCTTACCTGAATACATGAAACAAATCAAGACAAAGAATTAAAACATAATTAGAACATAGTGCTGTGTTTACTTGCGGTAAAAGTTTGTTATTTTCATGTGAGTGACGCGAAAAACATCACGCGATGGGGAGTGTCTTCACACATCCAGACCCATCAAACAGTAGATGTCAATGAGCTCTTCGAGCAAATTCCTCGCTAGAGTTGAAAATTTTCAACTTGCGCGGATGCTGCGATTGTCACGAGTTAGCATCTATTCGCATTTTTGCATTGACTTTAGGGCTGTCACGATTATTAAATAATCATCTCATCGTGATTGTTTGACCTCATCGCGATGGTTTCAGATCATCGCAATTATTGCACATCTCTATAGAAGACACTAGGAGGAGCTGTAGTGCCTGCATATTGCATTTTTTTGTGTATATATTGTGACTAAAGTATGGTAATACTGGTAAAATGTACCACCCACTTTAAAAAAACCGTACCCCATAAAAATAACCTGCATTACAATTTAAATTATATAAGTTAATCTCAGTGTGAAAACCAGCCTACCAAAATTTCATTAACAGAAGTAAAATGTTATTGTAATCTTGCAAGTGAGTAAAAAAGACTAGAAGCTTTTCTATGACTGATAGCATTTTAATGGTGGCTTCAATTCACACCTGATCAATTTACAAGTATTTGGCGGTTGTATTATTGACATGTAAAAGCCTACACATTGAATATATGATGACACCATTTTTTCCAATGTATTTCCAAGAAAAAAACAATCTTATATTCAGAATAATATGGTAATTTCAAAGCCAAATAAAAAATGTTTGATAATTAAATGTCAAAGCCCTAAAACAGACAATTAATCGTCATAATCGCAATGATTTATCAGACAATTAATCATCAGCCAAATTTCATAATGGTGACAGCGCTAATTAACTTTGTATGTAATTTACTAAAGCAAAATGCATAATTCGCGCTTGGTGTGAACACAGCATACGGTAAGTGACACGGTTTTATTCAAAAGATAAAGGCGAGATGGAGGGATGCAGTGTTGCTGTTTGTGTAAGAAAAACAAATAAAGCATTAAAAAGGAAACAAAACAGATAATTGGAAAATAAATAAAAAGGAAATTAGATATAAATTCATGCCCTGTTGAAAAAAACAGCATATGCTGGGTTAGGTATGTTTTGATACTGGTTTGACCAGATTAAACCAGATATGGACCAGCACATGACCAGCACAAACCAGCATCAAAACAGCAGTTTTTTTCAACAGGGTGTTTACACGTAAACACAGTAACTTCAACATAGTAATACAGAAAACATTAAACTCATTACATAAGCCACATTCACGAAAATAAATGTGAATATATAAGGTGTGAAGGCTGAACCTGATGGCTCCACACACGATTAGACAGCTAAAAACTGATCAGCGACAGACCTGTCATAAAACATTACTTTGTGTTATCCTGAGTAAATTGCCTTCTCTACTTGACTTGCTTTATTAAACATGAATAAATCTGCTTCACCACCTCCTAATTCAAGCCCTATCAAGCAAGACTTGACAGGACAAAATTTCTTTGCTGCTTTGTAGGGAAATTTACCTCAGCACTTCACAGAAATCAATACTTGTAAACACTAGACTGCAGCACCAGCATTAAATAGGAATACCAACTAAGACAGATATACAAATGCCTATATCGGTGACATTCCACACGACTCCAGATAATAGTTTTTAATAAAATTACAATTATTGCATGGGGTGAATATGTGGTTTCAAAAATACTCTTAGGAGAAATATAAACACAAGGCAAGATATTAACAAGAAGCCACATCTAAAACTATGAATGAGGAATACTGACTTTATTTTTATAGTCCACTTTCCAAACATTTCACAAACTGCAACTTCTTGTTAACTAACAGCCATAAACTGTCTCCTTAATATCGGCTGACACTTTCCTTTAAAGATTCCCAAAAGACATTCTACTGACTATTAAGAAGTTATCCTACCAACCCTAACATCTATTAATACTCTCTTGAGGGTTAGTTGACATGAACAGTAGTTACAAGTCAACTACAAGTTTGTTGACTCAAAGATGCAAATTAACTTTTAGTTAGTAGTATGTCTAAGATTACTCTCAAAATAAAGTTTAACCAAAAACTGCAACACTCATTACAGATGCTACAGTGAAGTACCACCTTCTAGTAAAAAGAACCAATCATCAATCATTAAGACTGACAATTCTCTAGGGGAGGGGTTATGTACAGGCTTGTGAATATTTGAAATATTATAATATACAAACATATTTGGAATATATTTGGACCACAGGGCCGATGTTTTGAATATTTACTTAAATATTTACAATTAGCCAATTTAATCTTTCCACAAACATTGTATAAGGGTCATTACGTGTCAACTAAACCAGAGGTCCCCGGCTCGATTTTTTTTACAGAAGCAAGACCACCATCAGTAGTGATGAAAGCCAAAATATTAAATGCCACCGATTAATAGTTATTAAGTAATCAATTAATTTGTGGAGGGAAATGTGGAGCCATATTAGAGGGGGTAAAATGACATGAGAAATATGCCAGCGTCATAATTTTATTTTTACACAGAGATTGGTAAATCTGTTGGTAAAATCTGTTAATTTTAGCAATCCTTGATGCATTTTATGGCAATGGTGACAGCTCAAAAGTGAAGAAAGTGGCCAGGACATGCTAATCATTGCTGTATACCAGTCAGTCACATTCTATGTTATATGTGTGTGCTGTCAACCACATCTGGCACACACAGCACGAAGACCTGCTTCGTTGAAATTTTGTAGGTGGCGCTATAGAGCCATTTTGCAACGCTTCATTCTAAAACCCATATCAGATGTAAATTTTGACCACATCTGACATGTGTGCAAACTATCATGAGTTTTCGAGCATGTTTAGGCTCTCAAAAAAGGGATTCATTTAGAAGATTATAACAAACAGAGCAATTCCTCACAACAATGGTGCTCAGGCCATAATTAACAACATCCCTTTATAAAAATGTCACATTATTTGTTCTTCAGACATTTCTCTTTAAAAGAAATGTAGTGCCAGATTTTGAAAAATGACCCACATTTGTTTTTTGATGACTGAAAATGTGTCCATTTTAATAGTTTTCTCATAAAGCCATATTTAGATCCCCTTATCACTCTTAAAAATGAAGTTCCTAAAAGACAAGTTGGTCCAATACAAGATTCTAAAAGGACATTACGGTATCTCTAACAGTTCTGGAGTTACAGGCATGCAAATTTTGTAAAAAGAACACAAAAATGTCCCTTCTTCATTTTTGAGCTGTCACCATTGGCATAAAATGCAAATTAACAGATTTATAAATGGCAAGCTCAAACTACTTGATTTTTGGCTGGATTTTGCTGTTGCGGACAGATTTCCAAGGTCTGCGACCAAACCCCAAGATCCTGACCAAATCGGTGCTAGTTTTGGTCGCCGAAGCTTGTTAAGTATAAGCAGATTAGCAACGTGATCTGGACCTGTCTTGAGCTATCCCAGACGATACGCTATTTTCAAACCTGCTTGATATTATCGCCAAGTGATCTCGTGGTCTGTGACACTGTGGAACTAATCCAGTCAATCACAGCGCAAAAAGTTTACGTAAAATTATTGCGTGGCGGAATTAAAAACTGCTGGTATATATTCATTAACATTACAGAGTGTGTTAAATGGCTAGTATAACAGACATAAAGATATTTTAAACTAACCTAAAGCAACAAGTCTGTATAATAGAATATAGAAAACCTTTTAATAACACTTCAATTTTTCCTGCTCCATTCCAGTGAATGGCGTAAACGCACCAACAACTCGTTTTCCATCCACTATCAAACTAGAAGTTAGCGCGATGTGGGAAGTGTTTTTGCTGTTGGTCGCATCTGCTCCTCGACCAAGGTCTTGTTGTTAGTGCACTTTGTCTGCGTTGTGTTGTGTAGTGTGCGTGCTGCTACAACAAGAAGATGAAGAATGACAAGAAACCTTGTTGTGTAGTGTAAGCGCCATAGCAATTCAAGCAGTCTCACAGTCCCGTAGTGTCAGCTCGGCTTAACAGATATACCAATCTCTGTGTAAAAATAAAATTACGATGCTGACATATTTCTCATGTCATTTTTTACCCCCTCTAATATAGCTCCAAATTTCAGGTGAAAATTGTCTTTTTTACCTCCATTTACAAATGAAAGGATTACTCATTACTATTCATCGGTGGCATTTCATAATTATTTAACATCACTCCAGATGTTGGTCTTGCCTCTGTAAAAATAGAAAACAAGTTGAAAGTTCGAGCCAGGAAATATTCAAAACATGGTTGATTTGACACGGAATGACCCATAAGTAATAACATGTCCTAGATATTTTTATTCATTATCTGCGGTACTAAACTTTTGAACGTTAGTGTCATTTGTCATCATAGCCTGATGACAAATCGCCTCTGACAAAGGTCTTCAGCACAGAAGGTTCTTTCAAGTAAACGAAGTGTTAGGGTGACTCTAACCTTCGAAATCTTGCAGTAGGTGTCCATCTCTGAAAGGGAGCGTCTGTTTGAGCTGCTGGTCCAACATGCTGTGAACGGTCACAAAACCTTCGTCCAGCGCGACCACATATGGAAAGCACACAGACGCCGCGATCACGTTCTCTGACCAGCTCACCGGTGCTCGCTGAGATATGCCCTCCGCGTTAGCAAACATCCCTGAGAGATGAAGATACAGAGACCAGCATGACTCATGTGAATAATCACCATGACGACAGTCAGAGACGAAAAGAACATCTCAGGTGGGATGCGGCTGAAGTTATAATAGAAGCCATAAACATATAAACAAATAATAGACATATTTGCAGTAGAAATGATTTGTCACATTGACTCCCCAGGGTCATATGAGGCACCTCCTTTAGGAATATAAAAAATGTGTAATCCGGCATCTCTGAGAATATAGACCTCAAACACAATCATATTAATTCTATCTACATAAGGGGTCAAATATTTTATCGTCTGCATTATGATGGCAAATATTAAGGGAAAGGAAAATCCTTAAATAAAAAGTTCATGTTTAACATCCTTTGGATTTCTATAAATATACAATAAAAAACATTATGTCAGGGCAAATCTGGAAGCATAAAAAGTATAGGCACATGCACTTATCGGTCCTGTTTTGGGTCATTTAACTTACCAAGCCCCCCGGGGGCAGCCAGTAGAAACTCTTCCCGGCCGATCCTTTTAACGATAGGTTTCCTTTCTTCACAGTCGTAGGGGAAAAGATCCTGAGATGCTGCCGTGCTGTAGTTCAGAATCATATACTGTGTGGACAGGGCTAGGCAGATAAAGTACCCATCCAGGCTCAGGGCGCAGGGCTGCTCCGGTGTGGTTACTTCCTTTAACACTTGTACCCGGTCCTCATGGACCAAACAGATCTGGACAGCCCGTTTGCGTGCCGACACCACTGCCATTTCTACGCAGAACGGGTCTCCCGTCACCGGGTTCTCATTAATACAAAACGCAGTCACACCTTTCAGTTTATTTCCTCCAGTGGGCACAGGTTCAAGGGTAACCATGTCCACAACAGTGATGGTTGAATCACAAAGAACAATGAGACGTTCTAAAGCAGAGGCAGCTTTCAGCTCCACCACCGGCTTTTTTAAGCCCAGGAATTTATGTAGGAGCTTATGGGCGTTGTATGCCAGCATGCCCTTGGCTGTTGTGTGCTCCTCTAGTAGGAAGTGATGTATGAAGCAGTCGTTGGTGCCCAAATACAGGTGTTTACCGCAGCATTCAATGCATTCGATGTTAATTCGCACCTTGTCGCCCATCACCTGTTCCCGCTCCACGGCGGGAACAAGCTCGAAAGCTTTCACACTCATGGTGCCACCCACATCTATAGCAAAAGAGAGAAGGACAAACAATCAGTATGAGATGAGAAGATAAACACTGGATTTAGAGATACGTTGGTTACACCAGGGCCATTGTTTCTATGAGAAATGAAAAATTGAAAGAAAAACTCTGCCAAAGGCCACTTTGGCAAAACCATAACTATAACTAGCTGCATCAACACATCAGCCCTAGCTTTCACATCCACTAAACAGCCCAACATGAGCTCTCACATGACCGTCAGGAATAATTCAGATCAAGTGCTGTGATTACGGGTGACTATGGTCGTGGCTCAAAACCCACTAGAGCTGCCTTCATTGCTTTGGGAATTATAGCTAAAGCTAAACGATGCGTAAAAATCTGTATAAGCAGGCAGCTCTCTCTAGGCTTTAAGACACAAGCTATGTGTTTGATTGCGCTTGTGTTGCTGCATGCAGAGTGCAGGCGAGCGGTGTGTGATAGATCCGGGTGCATGTCATACCCCAGCCGCGGTCTGTACGGTCCTGATTTGAGAGGTGGCAATGGTTTCACGGCCTGCCCGATTCATTCAAGCGCACCACTCCACCTCCATCCTCTCCCATGTCTCCGCGTTAGCGCTTCCTGTTTCTACACCGAAATGCATCCGGTCACGTGATGAGGGCGGCATCTAGCGTTTAGGCATTTGTGAAAGATAACTCTGGAATAAACTGAAATGTAAAGAAATATATAGATTTTTGGATCATTTATCAAAATAATGGATAATTTCTTCAATTAAATATATTTGATGCTTTGTTAATAATTCAATCAGTGGTGTTTGGGATTTTCAAACCGTGAACTGGGGACACACAGTGGGTGGGATGAGGTGGAGGGTCTTGCGGTCACGTGGCTGTTGCGGTGATGACACAAAAACAGTACCAAGTTACAAGAATAGGACGTTAGCAATTGAACTCGTTTTCTTTATACAATGAATAGGAAAATAATAACTACTTATTTAAATATTCTAGTGGGTCTTGACTGAGATTATACCTGATGGGTCTAAAAGGGTTTTCAACAGGCTATGTAAACAAATCAAATATTAACTTATTTGCATGTTTAAAGCAACTAATCCGTTTTAAATGTAATTTAAAGGTTTATTTATTTTATTATTAAACATGAGTTCAATTTTACCCACAAGAGGGAGCCATAAGCTAAGCTCAAGGCTAACCAATGGGACTGTACAGGGATTTCAAGGGATATTTCAGCCAAGAAACAAAATTTTATACTTGGAGTGAATGGGGAGCAATTTTTTGAAGCTCCAAAAAGTGCATCCATTGATCAAAGAATGGCTCGAAACGGCTCCGTCGTCTTAACAAAGGTCTTATGAAGCGAATCAATGCGTTTGTTTAAGAGAAATATCCATATTGACAACGCTATTAATGTTAATGTCTCGCAGTAGTAGTTTCGGTAGGATATGTTAAGCTGTTTTCTTATAATGGACGATCGGACTCGTTCTTTTAACATTAGCTAGTGCTTATGACAAGGCATGACAGAAATGTGGGCTTCCCTGGTAGTTGTTTAGGTACATTAAACCTCGTTAAGCGTTTTAGAAAGTCATCCGGCTCATCCCCTCCCGACAGCAGATTCAGGTTTACAAGCCATTTTACCCACCGTTTCTCAGTCAATTCTCGCATTTTGTGATAGTGAATTACCTATGGAGAAAATCACTTGCTGCTCTCCATCCGCACTTCACTCCCTTCAATGCAGAAATTTTGTATCACCATAGTGCCTAAACGTATGTAAATGCAGAAAATGGGATTCAAATCAAAAACATTTTCCCCTATTTTGTGTCCCCGCCACTTCTCAAACCAAAGTTACACCCTTGGCGGCACCGCTCTCCTATATAACGCCGTTCAGTCCCATTTTTCTCCTTCAGTGTGACCATCTCGCTGCTCCGAAGAAACCTTTTCACTCTCCGTCGAACAGCCCTGCAGCGTAATCTACGCTCCAGAAGTGCTTCCCCTGCGGCTTTCATTAAAAGAGCAATTTAAGTGCGTTGTTTGAAATGCCCACACTGAGTCCGCTCTCACAGGTGTAGGCTGCCCTCACTGCGAGCGTCTTTCCCTCACTGTGCTTCGCGCCCCGGACCGCCTTCTTCAGCAGACCCGCTCCCTGTGCTCCCCCGCCTGTCCCTCTCGATCAGAGATGGAAGAAGCAGCGGACCCTTGAAAGCGAGTGTGTAGAAAAGCTCACGCCGGCCCAGCCCCAGTGTGCCCTCTCTCCACCGCAACGCAGCAATCCTATTTGTTTCACTCACAAGGACCTTTGACCCTCCTCCAGTGCTAGCGGCATGGTCTCATTTGACGATTCAAATGAGCTGGAAGAAATTATGTCCCCCGCCTCGGAGTGTGAAGACTGGTCCGCTTCGGATAAAGAAGCTGCTGAGGAATCCAATGACACCCATCCTCGCTCTGACACTGAGCTCGTCAAAATCCTCACCAGAGCGGTTGCGGAGCTCGGCATCAATTCCTCCTCTCCGGTCTGGTCGGACAGAACATGAGTGGTTTCTGCAGTCGGGGCGCCGTCATCAGCCTCCCCACCAGAGACCCGCTCCCTTCTTCCCAGAGGTCCACCAGGAGCACACCAGATCATGGCGCACTCCCCACTTCACTCGTGCCCACAGCGCCGTGGGATGAACGGGGCTATGCAAAGCTCCTGCCTCTAGAGGTATACGTGGCCACTCACCTCTGCCCGTCCTCGGCCAGCGACTGGGAAGCGAGACCCAGCCACCCATCCAAGCCGTGCCGCCTGACATCTGCCTTGGTGGCAAAGTCTTACGCCGCCAACGGCCAAGCTGCTTCTGCCCTCCACGTGATGGCAGTACACCAAGTCATCCAGGCGAAGCTTCTCCGTGACATGGACGAAAGATCCGACCCAGTGTATTCCGCGAGCTGCTCAACAGATCTGGTTCTGCGCACCACGGAGATCACCGCCCAAGCAGTCGGACGTGCCATGGCCATTCTAGTGGTACTATAAAGGCACCTGTGGTTGAATCTGATGGACATCAAGGACGCTGATTGGGTGGCCCTCCTTGATTCTCCCGTCTCCACGGCTGGCCTGTTCGGTTCTGCCGAATGATGGCTTCACTCAGCGTTTCACCGAGGCATAGAAGTCGTGCCATTTCCTCCCGAAGAGGGCGGGCCCCTCTGCTGATGCTGGACGTCACAGCAGCAGAGTCCCAAGCTGCCTGATCTCAAGCGCTCCCATCCGGCTAAGCGTGGCAGTCTTCCCAGGATGCAAAGTCCCCATCCCCAGCTGACGCTCAATCCTGCACTGACTCCCAATACCTGTGGGGCGGAACCCGAGGAGGAGAAAGGGGAGGGCAAGCCAGGGTTTTACAGCTGCGATTTCCTCGTTCCGAAGAAAGACGGCAGCCTGAGACCCACGCTGGATTGTGTTTTAAAAAACACTCGCTTATGAAACAGCTGTTCAAAATGCTCATTGCCAAACAGATTAGTCCCCAAATCCATCTGGGGGACTGGTTTATATCTCTGGATCTGAAAGATACACGGTGGTCACTAAGTGTCACAGCGCTGCAACAGAAGAAAACACCAGAGATGTATAGTAATGAAGTAGAACTACTTCACTACTGTACTTAAGTACTAAAAGACTGTATCTGTACTCTACTGGAGTATTCTGTTTTTCCCTACTTCCACTTTTACTTAAGTACATATTTTCGATGAGTTTAATACTTTTACTCCGATACATTTTTTTATGTGCTGCATTGTTACTCATTACAATTATAATCATTCCAAACCCACATTATCACTGCCAGAGCGGTAGATGGCTCTGTCACCAGGTTTGATGAAGCTGGCTCATCATTGAGCGAATCAAGCGAACAAGAAGACCACACATGCTCCCGTTCTGCCTTTCGCTCTGCTGCCTGCCTGCAATGACAACACTTGAACTTTGTAGTTTGTTTCGAGGTGGAAGAACCAGAAACACCACCTTCAAATTCGAGTGATCGTGGCGGTGAGGGTGAGGAAGGAGACCACCCCTGGCCCTACTTAAAGTCCATGTTTTAATTTGTCGGAGTGAAAGACAATTCATATAGAATGAAGTACTTACTCTGTATCCCGAAAGATTATAAATAATCAGGTTCCAAAGCAATTGTACTGACAGGTACACCCACCTTACTTGCGTATACATTTGGGAGGTCTTAGTCAACTCATACCACGAACTGACATAGATTTGTGGGGGTGTGGTTACACAAGGTGTTTCAGGCAGGTCTGAGTGAGCATTCACTTTTAGATAGAATCTTTTGTTCCCACTCTTTCATTTTTGCAATTTTACGTGTCTAATACATGCATGGGCAACTAATAACACACCAAAGAGACAGAAAAACACGTATTCGTGCCATATGACCCCTTTAAAATAAACAAACAAAAACTTACATTCAACATGTTCGACAACAAAAAGTATAGAACCCAAAATAAGTTCCACTGGGTCTGCTTCGCATGCGACCGCTGCAATTTTGGTTGAAAGCTAGAATCCTGCCTCAAGCATGGAAGTCGGGACGGCTGATGCTCAAAGTGACGCACGACTGCATGAGAGCTATGCTGCCCTGGAAATCCCTTCACCTAGTCCTCACAGGCACCGAGCTCGGCTCGGTATGCAGAGGGAAAGTTGTGATGACGGATGCCTGGAAGATGTGCTGGGGAGCGCTGTGCGACGGAGAACCAACGTTAGGCACATGGATGCTCCCCCCTGTGAGCAGCCACCACACCCACTCTGCCCTAGAGCACTTCGAGTGTACACCGAGCGTTCTGCCCAGTACAGGAGGTCAGAACAGGTGTTTGTAAGCTTTGCAGATCACACGCTGGGTATCTCAAAGCAAAGATTATCCAGATGGATCCCTGAATTTGTCATGTCCGTCAGGGGTGAAAGCCCACTCTACCAGAGGCATGGCTTCCTTCTGGGCATGGTCTATGGGGATATCTATGTTAGACATTTGCACGGCGGCCGGCTGGTCCTCGCTGTTCACCTTCACCAGATTTTACAGTTTGGACGTGCCTGCCCTGCAAACTCAAGTCTTATCTGCCTAATCTGGGCATGGCCACTTATTGTCATGAGCCCCCGTGTGTGTGTGCTCATTTTATTTGGTTATGCTACTGTGTGAACATATGGGGAGCTCCGGTGAGTCGGAGCTCCCTCTGCCGGGTTTTAAAGGGCCCTCACAAGTGCCCGGTCTCCGATTCGCACGCATTCTTCAAGTCTGTCATTGCACAGCATGATGGGATATGATTCCCATAGTGTTTGCTAAACTCATGTAACCCCGGTTCCCTGAGATAACGGGAACGAGCATTGCATAGCAGGCCGTGCTATAGCGCCACACAGAGTGTTTTTAAATTGCACTTCAGTCGAATAATGGTACTGAACGGCGTTCGGCCCGGACTTATATAGGTGAGCGGTGCTGCCCATAATGACAGGCCAGAATGCCATTGGTCTGTGATTTTCCAGACGTGAACCAATAGGCTTCAGTAATGGATAAATCAGGAGTTTTCCCTAGCGTTTGCTAAACGCAATGCTCGTTCCCGTTATCTCCCGTTACCTTATCATTCTTTGATCGATGGATGTACTTTTTGGAGCTTCAAAAAATGATACCGCTTGGAAGTAAAAGGATACGTGATATTAATAACTCCGACTGCATTATTCTTCAAGAAGAGTCGTATTCAGTTAGGATGCCTTGAGGGTGAGTAAAACAGAGGGACATTTTGTTTCTTGGCTGAAATATCCGTTTCAGTCTTCACAACGCGACAAGTTGGTCTGCAGCTGCCAATCAGTATGGCTTTGGAGCACCAGCATCATATGTTGAAGACAGATCTACAGTAAATAAAGTGTTTTTTTATTATAGAATATTATTCTTGTGTCTTTTGTGTCATTTGAGTAGGCCTATTTTCATGTGTGTTACACCATACTTGATAAATGTATGCACATGTATGTGTCTGCATTTGTGCTCTTTGAAATGGAATTTTCTGATGTAATATAACCTTCAATAAAAACACTGACAATAAACATATTGCCCTGGTGTATTAGAAAGCATTAAATGTATTAGAGCTCCATAATGAAAACAAGCTTTGGAATTTGCTATGGCTACAGAACAGCTGATGCATATTTATGCAGTGTATGTAAGTCATTGTTTGAATGCCTTTTCAATGAGTTTATTAGGAGCTGAAGAAAATACATGTTAACGATATAAATGACAAATACAATTGATTCAAAACAAATATTAGCATGAAAAAAATAAACAAGCAAATAATGTAAATTGCCAAATCTTTTGATTTTACATTCACAATGAACTAACTCTAAATTAAGAGTTCAAAAAACATTTTTTTCTGAGATAATATTACACATTTTTATGATAATAGACCCTGGCATGCACAGAAAGCCCCTTTAAAACTTATTATGTATATAAACCCTTTATTAGACAAAAATTAAAGCTGGAACTTCGATAGAAGAGTTAAAGGTTAGGAAATGCGTTGTGTGATCAGATGTCTTTGACACAGTCAGGGCACAGAATGTCATCTCTCTCAGTCAGGAACCCACGACCCACCAGGGACATTGAGCATTTCTTGCAGTTAAAGCAGTCATTGTGCCACTGTCTCTCTTCAAAGGAGATGTATTTGCTACCTCCTAAGCCTGTAGAGAGGGTCAATAGAAAGCAGGATTCCTGATCACTATTGAAATATTGTAATGTGAAATATGGGTTATTATTTGCTAAAAGGTAAAGAAGAAAAATGTACAGGTGAAGTGTGTAATTTCTGTGCCACTAGATGTCTCATACACAATGTAAATCTGGCATATTCTTATTTTTTCACCAGTGGCATCAAACAGTAACAAACGGCCCCCTCTCATTTTTTTATTGGTCAGTAAAAGTATTAGTCCCACCCAGAATGTAACCATTAAGTCAATATTGTATCATATTATAACATATTGCAATTCCATCTGTTGCAGATCAATTATAAATTTTACCATATAAGTGGATTTTTTATTTATTTATCAAAAGTACGAAATCATTAGTTATTTCATTTAACTTCATAGGCTACAACTTAACAAGAATCTTCAAAAAATAAGATGTAAATATGGAGGCTGATGGGTCATACCACTAATAGGGGTGGTGCAGGCAGCACACTTCTTAGCATACAGGTTGCAGAAACAGTTGAGGCAGTAGGCAAAGTCATCACAAGAGGTAAAACGCTGGCCAGACAACTGCTGCTTACAGCCAGTGCACAGGAAACAGTTCTTATGCCACGGCTGGTCATGGTAGGTCACGCCCCCAGTGGTGATTGGCTAAAGAAGAACAGGAGTTATTGCAGGAGCTCTATCTCAGGTTTTGTATGTTAATTTTAAAAAAGCATACTAAACACGTAACTTAAAATATTTATGTAATTATTTTATAAAATTACGTCAGTCTTGTATCATTATAAAAAGTAAACACAATAAAACTACACCAGCACACATTCTTTGTCAACTATGTAATAAATATATATTTTAAGATAGATTATGTCAGTATGAATCATTTTCATAATTTACAGGTTAAATGTAAATTAAACATCTTTAATACGCTATGTAATGGTGGTGTAATCTTACCTTCTTGCAATGCACACACTGCAGTGCAAACTGCTTTTCATAGCAAGGCACGCAGTAGTTAGTGTTTTCCTTAGGAATGAAGCTTTTGGTACCAATGGGTTGCTGGCAGCGCTGGCAGGTAAAGCAGGTCTCGTGCCAGCTGTTCCCCTTATGCTCCATCTTTCTGGAGCCTAATAGAAAAGAATCAGAGAGACAACAAAGACAATCATACAGAGAAATAACACAAACAAATCTTATAAATCTTATGCTATTTGGTACACAGCATTCAGTTTCCAAAGTTAAATGTTTTCAAGAACAGGTGTGAAAGTCACGATGGGCAAACTACTGTTCCCTCACCTGGCATAATTGTCTTCTTGCACTCATAGCATTTCGAGGAATACTCATTAGAGTAACACTCAGTGCACAGTAGCTGCTCATCCTTGGTTGAAAATGGCTTGTCCACCAGAGAACGAGGACATTTGAAGCAGTGGAAGCATTCATCATGCCAGTGACGATCCTTGTAAGACAGATCCTGGATGGAGACAAACACATTGAAGTATTGAAACTGTGCACCTCACATGCATTAATCTTGGGTTTAACGAAGAAAAGTGCTTGGCCTCGGTGGTCTTTTGGGGTCATTTGGCAGCCCCTTTTTCAAGACTTTGAACAGCTGGTGGGTTTTGCAATGTCAGTTTCACAGCAGGTCGTTCTCCCAATCACAGCATGATCTGCCATTTGAAGTTTGTTAGTGAAATTCTGTCGTGCGCGGTGAGCACACATGGCCTCAGGATAAGTGTATTACACAGCATTTTAATTATCCACCAATTTGGAAAGAAAGACAGAGTGTGTGCTGGCCCAAGGTGGTATGAGGTCATACTGATTGGCTGCTTCTAAAGGGGGGAGGTGGCTAACTGGGCCAAGGACGTGACACACAGATGTGGCCCACCCCAGGCTTGTCTTCTAGCCTCCTCACCAAGACTAATGACCATGTAATGTGACACAGTAATAATAGGAGCACACAGTCTACTCTACACCATCATGTATTAGTAAACTATAGTGTATTGCCATTGACCCTATATATCATCCCCCAAATTTACTGTATTTTCTGGGTGATGCTTGCATTCCAGCGCTATGGATGTGACATTTTGAGTCAAATTCTTAGAGAATGTATTTATTACCAATATGTTTATATTTTACTAAACCCCTGATGATAGAGTCCAGACATCAGAAAAATTAATGCATTATGAATATGACAAAAAAGGACGCACGCACATACTTTGTAGGATTTCTGTGAATTAAAATGAGACAAACAAAAAGCAATATTACCCAACAAATGGAGAAGGGATGGCTCTTCATAGAACAAGTTAATTTTCATAAATTCATAAAGTGCTCATATGAGGAATATGGACTATTATGGATGTGAGAATTCCTGTCAAGAACGGGTGGTGAGACAAGGAGAGAGGACCCAAACGCAGACAGCAGGTAAGGGGTATTAACAAGACATTTATTAACAAAAATACAAAACAAAGACCCACGTGGGGGTAACAACAAAACAGGGGAATCTACAACAGGACAGGACTAAGACTAAATACACCTAACAAGACTAAGATTAGCATAAACATGAACTACAAATGACTAAACTAGACTGACACGGAACAGGCACTCACCATACAAGTGAAATACACGCACAATGAACCAGCACAGGACAGAGAACAAAGGGGCATTAAATAAGGGACCAAATCAAGAAGGGACAGGTGTAGGGCATGAAACCAATTACAAGCAATAATGAGGGATACAAGAGAGCGGGGACAAAGACGAGACCTGGAGAGAGCATGTGGAAGGCCAAAATGCTTCTCTCCACATGGCTCTGCCACAAGATCAAGAAAAGCAAGACAAGATGGGGCAGAACCATGACAGAAGCCCCTCATTAAGGAGCGGCAACCTGACGCCACTCAAGGAACAAACAAGATAAGACAGACTGTGACATTAACAAAAAAACAGGGCAACATGATAAATATAATGGCTCTGGGGGGGGGGATGAGCACAAGAGTCCACAGGAGGAAGGCAAAACTGGGGAACACAAATGTACACACAAGTCCAAAGACACGGACTGTATGCCGGTGCTGCGGCCGGACCTGGACTGGATGCCGGCTGACACATGGACTGGATTGCCGGTTGACACACGGACTGGATGCCGGCTGACACACGGACTGGATGCTGGCTGACACACGGACTGGATGCCGACTGACACACAGACTGGATGCCAGCTGACACACGGACTGGATCGCCGGCTGACACACTGACTGGATCGCCGGCTGACACACGGACTGGATGCTGGCTGACACACGGACTGGATGCCGACTGACACACGGACTGGATGCCAGCTGACACACGGACTGGATCGCCGGCTGACACATGGACTGAATCGCCAGCTGGGCAACCGGCTAAGCAGGGTTGGGCGTCGACAAGACAAGACAGGATGTCGGTGGCTGGGCAGCGCTCTCTGGCAGCTGGGCAGCATTCTCCGACGGCTGGGCAGCGCTCTCTGGCAGCTGGGCAGCAGCTGGGCAGCAGCTAGGACACCGGCTGGATCGCCGGCGGGACAGGAACAACACATAGGACAGGGTGTCGGCTGGACAGGCCTGGGTACCGGTTGGGATGCCGGCAGGGATCTGTGGCGGGAACAGGACACCGGTGGTCTCGACCCTGGAGGGGAACCCGACGACCTCAACCCTGAAAGGGAGCCCGGCGGTCTCGACCCCGGACGGGATTCTGGCGGCCTCAACCCTGGAAGGGAGTCCAGTGGCATCGACCCTGGAGGGGAACCAGGAGGCATCGACCCCTCCCGCTGCAATCCCTCTGTCTGCTGGGTCCAATAAGGGCTGGTTCATTCTGTCAAGTTTCACGTGGTGAGACAAGGAGAGAGGACCCAAACGCAGACAGCGGGTAAGGGGTATTAACAAGACATTTATTAACAAAAATACAAAACAAAGACCCACGTGGGGGTAACATAACAAAACAGGGGAATCTACAACAGGACAGGACTAAGACTAATTACACCTAACAAGACTAAGATTAACATAAACATGAACTACAAATGACTAGACTAGACTAAACTAGACTGAAACGGAACAGGCACTCACCATACAAGAGGCACATACACGCACAATGAACCAGCACAGGACAGAGAACAAAGGGGCATTAAATAAGGGACCAAATCAAGAGGGGACAGGTATAGGGCATGAAACCAATAACAAGCAATAATGAGGGATACAAGAGGGCGGGGACAAAGATGAGACCTGGAGAGAGCATGTGGAAGGCCAAGTGGGCCAAAATGCTTCTCTCCACATGAAACAAGAGGTTCTGCCATGGCTCTGCCACAAGATCAAGAAAAGAAAGACAAGATGGGGCAGAACCATGACAATTCCGTTATAGGTATGACAATTCACTCACATATGGAAAACTATGCTTTATAAACTTTAAGAGAGGGTATTTAAACCACCAACTACTGACATCTGACCTATCAGTATGGTGAAAACCATGGGTAAATTTTTTTTGTAAAAATGTCTTAAGGTTGACATTTGCATGGAATTGCTCATGTGCAAAACTCATTGTCAAAATGATGTGGATGGTTGCTAGGGGGCTGCTAAGGCAGTGTTTCCCAACCGCTGTGCCGTGGCACACTAGTGTGCCGTGACAAGTTGTCCGGTGTGCCGTGGAAAATGGCCAATTTTGAATAATAATAAATAAAATATAGATGTACAGCAATGTTTTACAATTAAAAGTAAACCAACTGTGACCTCATCGCGTATTTGACCACGTATACGTGATCTCATCCAGGAGACTGTACGTATACGTGACCTCGTAGCCCGCGATTTTCCCATGTGTGAATTCCACACATAATTACGACCACGCTACTAAAACCAACGGGAAAACATGGATAAATTCTTGAAAAGAAAATCTAACGACCCTGAATCGGAACCTGGGCCCTCTAGCAGTGGAGACACAGGAAAGAAAGCAAAAACGGTGAGCTCAAGACAATACAGCGACAGTTATCTGTCATATGGATTCACTTTCACCGGGGATCGCTCGGCAGCACTACCCTTATGCTTAGTCTGTGGAGAAAAACTATCTAACCATGCAATGGTTCCTAGCAAGCTTAAACGTCATTTACAAACAAAACATCCATCACTTATTAAAAAAGACATAAACTATTTTGTGCGTTTGAGAGATCAAACGGAGAAACAGGCTTCTTTGATGAGAAAGAGTACCACAGTGTCTGAAAAAGCTCTCGAAGCTAGCTACCTGGTTGCTGGTTTAGTGGCAAAATCGAAAAAGCCACATACGGTGGCGGAGTCATTAATTATGCCTGCATGCAAAGCAATTGTGAAAACAATGTTGGGTCCAAATGCTGCCAAAGAAATTGCAAAAGTGCCCGTTTCAAACAATTCAATCGCCAGACGCATTGACGATATGTCCGCTGACATTGAGAGTGTTGTACTGGAAAAAATAAAAACTAGCGTCAAATTTGCACTCCAAATTGATGAATCAACAGACATAAGTGGGAATGCTCAGCTATTAGCGAACGTGCGCTTTGTGGATGGTGAAATCATCAGAGAGAATTTTTATTTTTGCAAAGAGTTGCCATCAAAAACAACAGGAGAGGAAATATTTCGGGTGACATCCGATTACATTGAACAAGGAGGACTAAAATGGGAAAACTGCGTGAGTGTGTGTACCGACGGAGCAGCATCCATGACTGGGAATACCAAGGGATTCGTCAGTAGAGTCAAAGAAAAAAATCCGAACGTAACGGTCACGCACTGTTTTTTGCATCGCGAGGCAGTTGTTGCCAAGACGTTACCAAAGGAGCTGTCGAATGTGTTGGATGGTGCAGTGCGTATTGTCAACTTTATAAAAACAAGGCCTTTGAAAAGCCGACTAGTTGCTATCTTATGTGAGGAGATGGGGGCAGACCATAAGACTTATTGCTTCATACGGAGGTCCGATGGCTGTCCCGTGGTAAACTTTTGTCGCGTGTGTACGAACTGAGGGAAGAACTGAAAACCTTCTTAACAGCGGAAAAATCGGAGTACGCATTGCTGTTGGCAGATGAGGAATGGTGTGCACGGTTGGCATACATGGCGGACATTTTTGCACACTTGAATGAACTGAACACGCGAATGCAAGAGAGAAATGAAAATGTACTAACTAGCACAGACAAACTGCATGGATTCAGATCAAAGCTTGCCCTCTGGCGACAACATGTGGAAAAAGACTCTCTTGAGATGTTTCCCCTTGCCCAAACTGGACATTCAGACAACTTTGCGGCATTGTGTGAGGTAATTTGTAAGCATCTATCAACTCTCGAAGAAAAATTCTCTTTTTATTTCCCCTTAACATCACCTGAAGCCTTTGACTGGGTTCGAGACCCATTTAGCTCATCTGCAATGGATAACGCAAATGGACTGTCGCTGCAGCAACAAGAGCAGCTCACTGAAATGAGACAGGACCGTGGTTTGAAAATTACATTCAGTGACCTGACAGTTTCTGGTTGACTGCTGCCAAAGAGTACCCAGTCATTGCAGACAGTGCAATCTCAGTGTTGTTATCTTTTTCCACAACCTGCTTATGTGAGCTCAGCTTTTCTAGTTTGACTTATATAAAGAACAAAACTAGAGAAAGTTTGAGAGCAGTTGACCAAGAGCTCCGTGTGTCGTTGTCATCAATTCCAGCGAGGATATCATCTTTGTGTTCATCAAAACAAGCTCAAGTTTCACATTGACATCATATGTGAGTACTACGTTTATTATAATATGCTGTCTTAACAAGCAATTTAAAGCAATGCAGTTTTGTGCCATTTTGTTATATTTTAGTGGTTAATGTGATGCTGGTGTGCCGTGAAATATTTTGCAAATTAAAACTGTGCCGCGGCAGAAAAAAGGTTGGGAAACACTGTGCTAAGGGTTTGGAGTGCTAGGGAATTCTGGATGTCCTGGCTAGAAAATATTTCAATTTAATAACAAGATTTACCAGTATTTACAGTTTTATCTATACATCTAACTTTGCGTACCTTTATATAAATAATAATTATATGTAAACTAATAATTAAATGGCATGTATCTTTTATCCACAAATGCTTTAGTGTACCTCTTAAGTGTAAGTTTTAAGTTACACAGGGTTTGTTTTGTCCTTGATATGACAATAAAGGATTATATGTCCATCACCAGGGTCATGGGGTGCTGGTAATTCCACAAAAGCTCATCTGCTCTCTTTGTTTGGGTTTGGGCTCACACCCCAGCAATGATTTCCTGTGTTCAGCCAAAATGAGCTGGCATTCATTCACCCCTTCCACTCTCCATGTGATCTCATGGCTTTCTGGGGGGAGTCACACAAAGCTCCAGATCATTGTGCAGTGTTACTATATAAAAATGACATTTTAGCAGTTAGATTTATCTAAATGCTCAGATCCAATCAGTTTTGTTTTTAAACTAGTCTGCCAGAAGAGTCATTGGTTGTGCATTTTTCAGAACGTCTAATAAAAGGTGTACCACAACTTCAAGCAAATTTAAGCAATGACAAATTTTACCTTCTCAAGAGCTATTTCTGAATAATATGTGTGATTCCAGTGGACTGTAAAGTATAATTTTTTACCCTGTTGAAAAGCCCAGCATGGTCAAGAAGAAGTTTCGAAGTTGTATCGTTTTGGATGCTCTTAACTAACCGTGCATGACTTTACCATTACTTTTTGCTAGTAAAAAGAAGCCATCACCAGATCAGCATAAAGGTTTCTAACTGTGAAAAAAGCTTACTCTGCTGTTGCAGCCGATGGGTTTCTTGCACTCCTCACATGTGTTTGAGTAAAGGCTTTCATAGCACTTCACACAGTATGGATTTTCATCACGCAGAACATACTTCTTTCCAAACAGAGACTCCTTGCAATAGTGGCAGTCATAGCGCTCTGACATCTTGGGCTTTATGTGCCTGAAAGATAAAAGTTGTGATTTTAAATGTTGCAAACATGCAGGGTTGTTGATAGTCGAAAATACATTTGGAGACGTTTTGGCATGAAACTGATGAGCACATAACCCAGTAGGCCTATAATACCTGTTCTGCTAGATAAAGTCTAACTATGACACACACTTTCTAAAGAAAGAGAGGAAGGCATGCCAGTGTATTAGTCCAGCTGTTCTGTCTCCCTCAGTAAAGCTCTGCTAATATTTCTCTGTTATCCTTCAGAACTGTGTCCAGACTGGAGTTTGTGAACAGAACGCTATGATCTCCACACCAATCATGTGGTCTAATTTCACAGATAGTCTCTTATCATTTCAAAATGTATCTTTTTTAACTTTGATGAAGATTCTCATTGATTTAAATAAAAATAAAAATCACAGCGCTTGAATATTCATCACAGTGACCAAAAAGAAAGCATGATCTCATAGATGCCTGTATTACATTTACATTTAGTCATTTAGCAGACGCTTTAATCCAAAGCGATTTACAGATGAGGGAAACAATGGAAACAATTGGAACAATATAAGGACAACAAAAAGCATAAGTGCAATAAAAGAAAACTGGTCTCATATAGCCACCACAGTATACAGAGCTAAGGTTTTTTTTTTGAAAGAGTAGAAAAGAGATAGAAGTGAGAACTGATCAGTCAGGTGTTGACGGAAGAGATGTGTTTTCAGACGATTCTTAAAGATGGCTACAGAATCTGCTGATCTTGTAGCAGCATTAATACAGTCTCCCACAGAGAGGTAAAAGAGTCCGCTAAATCTATGCCGTGAACAATTGTCAGAGCACACACTGTTGCTTCTGAGCAAATTCTTTGATCTGTCCTAGGTCTTGCAGGCTGGCACTAATACTGGGCACCAGATCAAGAGAGGTTCCAGCTGTCCCATGCCTTACTATCAGGAAAGAGACATATTCCTTTAGTCTAAGACAACAACACACTTACAGAGAATTAGCATGGTATGTAACAGAAGGAGGTGTAAGCACAAGGTCCTTTCATACTAAAGGTCAATCCACACAATCATGCCCAATTAAACCACACGTGATATCGTGAAACATGAAGCTCATTAAAGATAACAAGAGGGTGTCTGTGGGACATTTCAGGACAGGTGGTTGAAAATATGTCTCCAACTAACAAGCCAACTACAATAATTTTCATACCAGACCTGCTGTGCACACTTCATATCATACTAACCCAACATACGCAACACCTACAAACACCAACATTCTAAATGCTAATTCACACTGATCTACAAAATGCCATCAGGGGTTTACATTGATCTAACAAACTCCAGCAAACCATTGAAAGCTCCCATAAAAGTCTTGAACACATACTTTGTAATACCAGCATGCTGGTGCTTTAGCATATAGCATCTGTAATGTAATTCATTTTCAAAATGCTTTAATAAATAAACAACACTAAGCCAGAAAAATAGTTATAGTTACAACTACAAGTTATGTAAGACACTTACAAGCAGTTGTTTTACAGGATTTGAATGCCAAGGAATGCAAAATGTATAGTCTAAATGCATCATGAGTTGCTTTGGATTACTTTATGAATCCAAATACTTTTACATTGGAAAAATACGATAATCATAAAATTGTCTGTATTTTGTTGTTAAATAACAGAATATTGGACTGCTCGTCGCAGACTGCAAATACGTTTATTCCATTAGATACTGTATACTTGCATTCAATATTCTTCGGTGTTAATAAAAGTCAGCATCTTATTATGAAGAAAAAATCTATAATAATTTAGAGAATGCTACATGAAAAAAAATGGAAAATGAGAAAAGACCAGAGGAGAAAAGATCACATGAGAAAAGAAAATAGGAGAGGAGAGGAGAGGAGAAGAGAAGAGAAGAGAAGAGAAGAGAAGAGAAGAGAAGAGAAGAGAAGAGAAGAGTTTCGATGTTCACTTGCCTGTGCTCTTAAGTGGTGTGCTTCTTTGCACTGTCTGGACTGTGTTTCCTGAAAGTGAGCTGGAGGTACTCCTCTTTATTGGATAACTTTTGGATGGGGCAGTGGGGGGATTGAGATGGGATGGACACTTTATCAGACACTATAAATACTGAGTCACTATGCTCTTGAACACATGCAACAATTCAACAACATAATGATTCATCTACATTTGCCTACATCTAATGCTTAATTTTCATTAACTCTCGCAGTAAAAGGGCCAGAATCTACAATAAGTAAACTTCTCCAACAACTTCAAAATAAACAGCAATACAATTATACCACAACATATACTAGGGACTGGACAATAATTTGAACAGTTTGGAAGATCGTTTTTCAGATTCTTATGCATTAGTCATTCAGTTACTTAATTTATTTAGCGTTTTACATAAATAGGTAGAAAATTGAGCACTTATAAAACTTATTTCAAAGAAATGCCCAACTGAAGATCAAGTTTAATGTACTTCTCAAAATCACTTTCAGTGAACAATGGATCTTTACACAATGTAGCAGTAACAAAAACTCTTCAACTCAAAAAAGGTCTCTGCCTTACCCACAGTTCCCACCACCTCAACACCTGAATCTCAGTTACAGACTGTGGACACAATATCAGAGGTTGCTAAGTGATAGAGTGGAGGAATAGATAGGGACTCAAAAAAGCCTTTTTCACAGTAGGTGATGCCTTCTGATGGGACCGTGAAGCTCAACACCTGTTCCTTCATGCCTGTCAACTGTCAGTCTCATGAGTAGTAAGATTTTGCTTACAGCTATAGCTAGAGTCCAAAACGTCATGTATGCAATCAATTAACACATGATTTCCCACAGTCAGATTGCGCTTTGTGCCTCAGAATTTGTCAAATTTTGACAATAAATTTACAGTGTCGCTGATGAGTAGTACAAGATTCTTTATGCACACTTCACGCATTCAGACAAAGATGATTTTTACACACAATCCCTGTTCTTATAACACATGATTGATGCTTTGCCTTTTACTGTATGTCAAGTAACAATTTAAAAAAGCAAGCATTTGATTTGATTTAATGCAATGTATGATCCAATTAATGTTATATAAATGGGTGACATTGCATGGTTGAATGCAATTAAAACTTTAACTCTCAACAATGTTTATATGAACTTTTCAGACACACCAGCCAATCAGCCAAGATCCAAATATAACCCCAATGTCATGAAGCAATCAGAGAATATTCATTCCGGAGTTTGACGGAACAGATAAACTGTTTTGCTTGCTCTGGACTGAAGAAAAAATTTATTTCAACACAATAATGATGTGAACTATGGACACCACCATTCCACCACATGTCCATTTAAGGCTTATCAATAAACATATGCTGTCCTGGAAGTGCAAGCCTTTCTGCCTGGTGATAAGGCTCTAGCAACTCTAGATTACAGTATGAGAGGTACAGCTCAAAATTTCTGACAAGAGATAATGGCTGGAAGAGAAGGTGATCTGTGATCCTCCTGGACCATCGCTCTGGCTGTAAATCACCCAGAGCTGGCAGATCTCACCTGTCGGACAGCAGCTTAGATACAGTCTCTAAAAAAGATGTGTTAATATCAGGATCTGATGTACCTTTATAGTTGTCTGTTATTTGGCCTATAGTACATTATAAGTCAAATGTATTGACCTGGCTTTGATGTATCATTTCACTTTGTGCATGTACGTTGTTTGACTTTAATTCCCAAATAATTGATTACCCAGCAACAGATCAGTAAAATTATGAAATTGTTCTGTGAATCAATGAGCTTCACTTTATTATATTAGAAGATGAACACTACACAGGCATTTTCTAGAATGCCCTAATTTACCACAATATCATCATATGGAGCCAAACAACATGGAGCAGATCCAAGTCAATATCAAGTGTGTTTTGGTGAAGAACGTACATTGGATCTTGTGTTGTAGTAATTTCATTTACATTCCAATGGATTAAAGGGAAGTGTGGCAAATTCTGAATTTTGCTCAACCCTCCAAAACATTTCTTACCTAATGCTTAGGAATGTCACATGTCTCATGTGAAGCCTCTGTGGTAAAATCTTGATTTGTTTGAGGTCTCTATAGGTTTGCTGCAATTGTTATGTGCAACAACAAATAAAACCTCCCCATTTTCATCATTTAAACAAAATATGTTATTTTGAATCAATTTTTTGAAATTGTATCCATATATTATTTTACCGACCTCATTATACCTGTATGTGAGCTCTGTTGTTAAATCAACCCAAAGGCTTTGTATTTGGCAACTGCATTATTGTTTAGTTTGGAACACAATATCACTATCAGAGACTGCATGTACAAGAGAACTCTGACGCATGAAATGAGCCCCCTGTTCTAAAAGACCACCAGTTTCCAGTAGCCACATCCAAACCTCTCGCTGCACATTAAAAGTCTTAAAGGCATAGTTCACCCAAAAATGAAAATTCTATGATGAATTACTCACCCTCTAGTTGTTCCAAACTTGCATAAATGTCTTTGTTTGGTTGAACAAAAAAAAGATATTTGGAAAAATGATAGCAACCGACAGTTCTGAGGCACCATTGACTGCCATAGTAGGAAAAAATATTGTGTAATTTTTTTGTTCTGTTGAACACAAAAGAAGATATTTTTAAGAATGTAGGAAAGCAAACAGTTCTGGGGCACTTTTGACTACCATTGTTATTTTTCCTACTATGGTAGCCAATGCGGTCCAAGAACTTTTCGGTTTCAATCATTTGTCCAATTATATTTCTCTGTGTTTAACCAAACAATGACAGTTATACAAGTTTGGAACAACTAGAGAGTGCGTAATTCATAACAGAATTTTCATTTTTGGGTGAACAGTCCCTTTAATCTTGAAACTAAGTCTGTAATGTTTTTGATTACAATGACAAAAAATTGTCGTTCTTGCTTGTTAAGCCAGAACAAAAAAGATAAGTGTTCAAAACTGTCTCCTTACCTTACTCCTATTCAAATGATTTATAACTTGAAATGTTAGAAAATGTCAGTTTGACTTTGACTTCATTTGACTTAATCCCACATGAAGAAATGTATTTTACAGAAATGGTAGTGAGAATATTTTTCTTTTGAGTTCTGTTTTAGATAAGATTAATTCTGTTTAGAATTGTTTTATTTATTTAGTTAACAAGGACATTGTACATTAATGAACATTACTGTAAATGTACCAGAATTAGCAGAAGCTATTTTTCATCTGTAGTCTCAGGACAGATAAAATTAAGAATGTGGCATTATGGAAAGCAAACACAGATTTCTGTTAAGCAATCCTTTTAAAATGAAGTTTGACTATCGTTTGTCTATTGTACATTGCATGTGTTTTGTGGCCCTTAACTTGAGATCCTCTGAGCCATTATGTAATTTAAAGAACACAATGTTCTGTCCATTAACTACATGAATGTCCAGAGACTTTAACTCTCTTAAGAATATCATATTAACCAGTTCCCTGCTGTTCTTTCTGTTTAAATTTAATTATATGGGGATCAGACCTGCTACTGTTTGGCACTAAGATGTCTCAGTCAACACAAGTATCTGTATTTACTACTGATGTACAATTATTATCCAAAGCACATGCAAGCATGAAAACTTTGCTGTTTAAGTAAATACAACAAAATTCTAAACTCATTAAAGAAAAAATGAAAATTATGTCATCATTATTCACCTAATTGCAACAATTTCCTTGTTCTGCTGAACACAAAGGAAGATATTGGAAGAATGTCAGTAACCAAGCAGATCTCATCCCTCATTGACTCCCATTTAATATTTATTTTTCCTACTATGAAAGTCAATAGGGGATGAGATCTGTCTGGTTACTGACTGTGGCAAGGGGGGCGTGATTCAGCGAAGTCTGCAGCGGGAGAGAGAGTGAGGAGATGAGAGGTGAATGAGTGGCGCTCGCACAAATAATGAACACCTGTGCCTTATTCCAGTAACTGGCGTGGGGAGGCTTAAAAGCCAGCAAGGCAGAAACAGTCGAGGAGGGAGACCGGAGCTGACGGCTGGCAGATTTCGGAACTCTGGACGAGCGAGCTACAGTCTGAGGCGAGAGGCTCGGAGCCAGTAAAAGACTTTTTACCCACGGAAGTGGGAGTATTGATTTATGCGCCTACAGCGCTTATGTTTAGTAACCATAATAAAACTTTGAAGTCGTCAGCTCTACCCCGATTCCAGCCACTTCCTTCCTGTTCCCTTGAACTCTTGTTACACTGGTGCCGAAACCCGGGATGGAAGGAAGTAGGAGCGCCACGACCGGGGGTTCGGGACCGTCCGGTTCGCCATTTGCGGAAGTAATTTCATCGCTCGCGGTCCTCCATCAGGAACAACATCGAGCGCTGCTGCAGCTGAGGGAGGACCAGGATGTACGCTTCCAGGCGGACCTCCTGGCTCAGCAAGAGGACCGCGAGTCGTTCCGGAGCTGGGTGCACCGGGAGGTTCAGACGGGGTCTCGCGCCGACCTGGTCCTCCAGAAAATGGGCCCACAGGATGATCCCGAGGCCTTCCTCGAGCTCTTTGAGCAGGTAGAGGTTGCGAGGGGTTGGCCGGAGGATCAATGGGCCTCATACCGCTTCTTTCTGGAGAGGCCCAGGTGGCGGCGCAGCAACTACCCCCAGAGAATCTCCTGGTGTACACTGAGCTGAAGAAGGCCATCTTGCAGCGGGACCCTACCTGCTAGCTCAGCAGCTCCGGGACTCCTGCCGCAAATGGCTGATGGCCGGGGGAAGCGACGTCGGGAGCGTCATTGACAAGGTGGTACTGGAGCAGTTCACATCATGTCTGCCCCGGAGAACAGCTGCCTGGGTCCAGTGCCACCGCCCGACGTCACTGGACTCGGCCATCCAGCTGGCGGAAGACCACCTGGTTGCGTGCCCTGGAATCGGGGAAGTCTTACCAGCGGTCTCTCTCCCAACTCCCGCGACCCGACCGATACCAGCACCACGGTCCCGCCCACCTGTCCCGCCGAGGGGAGGGCCCTGGGGACGCGGGGCCTACGGGACCGGACCGGCCGACGGAAGGGGGGCCTTGGCCGGGAGGTCTGCCGGGCTGGAGACGTCCAGCCACCTCTACACCCCGCCCTACAACCCGTCTGCCTCGCCCTCCCCACGCCATTTAGCGGGCCCACTTCCTGCCATCGGGGCGGCGGGAAGGCCTGGGCCGGCTTGTTGGCGCTCCGGGGACCCGGACCATTACATAGACCGGTGCCCGATGATGGACGTGGGGACCATGATCCGGGTCCCCGACGAGCCACGAGCTGCCCTTGGTCCGGCTGGCCTGTACCAAATACCCGTGAGTATTGGGGGGGGTACATACCAGGCTTTGGTGGATTCAGGTTGCAACCAAACCTCCATCCACCAAAGCCTGGTTCGTCTCGGGGCATTGGGTAAAAGCCGCGAGGTTAAGGTGCAGTGCATACATGGGGATGTGGTGAAATACCCGTTGTTGAGGCTGCCCATTAAATTTAGGGGGAAAAAGCATAGTGTAGAGGTGGCGGTTAATCCACACCTCAGGCATCCACTAATTTTGGGGACGAATTGGCCGGCTTTTCCTAAATTACTGGGGTTATTGTGTGCGGATGCCTCTTGGAGAAAAAAACACGGTAGGGGAGGCTGTGTGCATGCGGGCAGTGTGGAGCCGGGTCCATCGGAGCCGAACTCCGGGGAGGCGCGCAAGATTGAGAGGTTGGTACTCTCAGATCGCGATGACTTCCCCCTGGAGCAGGCCCAGGATGCAACGCTGAAACGGGCGTTTGAGCAGGTTGCATCCATCGACGGACAGCCGGTTCAGCCCACACGTGCCCTCTCCTACCCATATTTTGCTATAAGAAAGAATTGGTTATATCGAGTGACCCAAGACACTCAGACAAAGGAAGATATAACCCAGTTGTTGATTCCGAAAAGCCTTCGGGAAATGCTTTTCCAGGCGGCTCATAGTAATCCAATGGCAGGTCACTTAGGGCAGGGCAATACACTGAGTCGCCTCATGGCCCGATTCTTTTGGCCGGGCATTCACGACAACGTGCGCAGGTGGTGCGCGTCTTGCCGGGAATGTCAGTTGGTAAACCCACCAGCCACCCCAAAAGCGCCTTTGCGCCCTCTTCCGTTAATGCAGGTTCCCTTCGAGAGAATTGGTATGGACCTCATCGGGCCATTAGAGCGATCTGCACGGGGATATCGCTTTGCATTGGTCCTGGTGGACTATCCCACTCGGTATCCCGAAGCAGTGCAGCTCCGCAGCATTTCCGCGAAGAGTGTTGCGGACGCCCTGTTTCGTATCATCTCCCGGGTGGGGATCCCCCGCGAGATCCTCACCGATCAAGGCACGGCGTTCATGTCACGTACGCTACGCGAACTGTACGAATTGCTGGGCATTAAATTGATTCGCACCAGCGTCTTCCACCCACAGACCGACGGACTGGTGGAACGATTTAATCGCACGTTGAAAACCATGATTCGTAAATTCGTCCACGAGGACGCCAAGAATTGGGATTAATGGTTAGAGCCCCTCTTATTCGCAGTACGAGAGGTCCCCCAAGCCTCCACGGGGTTTTCCCCCTTCGAGCTCCTGTATGGGTGTCAGCCCCGTGGGGTTCTTGACGTCCTGAAGGAGAACTGGGAGGACGGGCCTTCTTCGAGTAAGAATGAAATTCAATATGTCCTGGACCTGAGAGCAAAACTCCAGACACTGGGGCGGCTGTCGCTGGAGAATTTGCTACAGGCCCAGGACAAACAAAGCCATCAGTATAACCGGGGTTCTAACCTGAGGAAATTCACGCCGGGAGAGAAAGTGCTTGTATTGCTCCCGACATTTAGCTCCAAATTACTTGCGAAGTGGCAAGGACCCTTTGAGGTCACACGGCAAGTCGGGGACCTCGACTATGAGGTCATTCGGACGGATAGGGAAGGCGCACGTCAAATATACCACCTCAACCTCCTTAAAAAATGGAGCGAGGAAGAGGCAGTGAAGCTGGCGACGGTGGTATCCGCAGAGGAGGATCTCGGGCCAGAAGCAAATATTAAACCGCATTCCATTGCTCTGGTCCCGAGGGGAGACCACCTCTCACCCTCGCAGCTCACTGACCTGGCCCGCCTACAAGCGGAGTTTGCCGATGTGTTCTCTCCCCTTCCGGGCCGAACGAATCTCATACAGCACCATGTCGAAACCGAACCTGGGGTAGTGGTGCGTAATAGAGCCTACCGTTTACCTGAACACAAAAAAAATGTGGTTCAGGCAGAATTAGAGGCCATGTTAGATTTGGGGGTAATAGAAGAGTCCAACAGTGACTGGGCGAGCCCGATAGTTTTGGTTCCCAAAACAGACGGCTCGGTTAGGTTCTGTGTGGACTACCGCAAAGTTAATACAGTGTCGAAATTCGACGCTTACCCAATGCCCCGGGTCGACGAATTGTTGGACCGGCTCGGCTCGGCTCGTTTTTATTCGACGCTGGACTTAACAAAAGGGTACTGGCAGATCCCCCTAACACCAGTATCCAAAGAAAAGACAGCCTTCACCACGCCATTCGGATTACACCAATTAGTAACACTTCCGTTAGGATTGTTTAAAGCACCGGCAACCTTCCAGCGCCTCATGGACCGTGTACTCCGACCCCATGCGACGTATGCCGCTGCCTACCTAGACGATATCATCATCCATAGTAACGATTGGTAGCGGCATATGGAGCATCTGAGAGCGGTCCTGAGGTCACTAAGGGAGTCTGGCCTCACGGCTAATCCGAAGAAGTGTGCGATTGGGTGGGTGGAGGTCAAGTATCTGGGCTTCCACTTAGGTCATGGGCAGGTGCGTCCCCAAATTGATAAGACCGCAGCAATTGTGGCCTGCCCGAGGCCTAAGACCAGGGTGGTGAGACAGTTCCTGGGGTTGGCGGGATATTATAGACGGTTTGTACCTAAATATTCGGAACTCACCAACCCGCTCACTGATCTCACTAAAAAGGAAGTACCAGATACGGTCCATTGGACGGAGCGGTGCCAGCAGGCCTTTACCAAATTGAAGGCTGCCCTGTGTGGCGGGCCGCTCTTACATTCTCCTAACTTTTCTCTCCCTTTTATCCTGCAGACCGGTCTGTAGTCAAGGTCTAGACGCCACCGTTTGAACCCATCTGGCGATTCATGACAACTTTGTAGGATTGGAGAATCTTATCCAGTACACCGTCCGCATGTCGCAATGCCTCGCGGCTGTTCCCCCGACTTAACCCGCTGCATCTCTTCCACTCACCCCCATCAGGACACCCCAGAATCCTCCAGACCCAGAATCCACGCAAATTGACCAGTCCCGCCTTTCTCTCTGTTTCAGCAAGAGCCCTTATAGATTCTGGTGCTGCAGGAAACTTCATTTCCCTTTCTGTCGGTCTCTCGACGTTGTGTCAAACCGACAGATGGGGTTCGCTCTTGAGAACCTATTGCTTCCGACTATTTTAGAAAAGGCCAATGAAATTGGCGAATGAAATTTGCATGCCGGACTCAGCTCCCGGATATCTGGGTATAAAAGGGAGACGGCGTGCTGCATTCATTCACCTTTTGTTCTTCGGAGCCTTCACACTGGATCGACTTCGAGACTTCAAACTCTACGCTGAATTACTGCTGGAATCTTACGACGTGGTACAGCGGACTGTCCCTTCCTGCGGCGACTTCCCCTGGGCATCTCGGCAGTGCCAGAAGTGTTCGAGTTTTTTTCTCTAAAAGAGCAAATTTCTCCGGCATGGCATGTCCCGCTGTTCTCAAGGGTGCAACACACTCATCGAGGAGGGGACGGACACAATGTCTGCTTCCAGCATGCTGGGGCAGACGTTGTGGATACGTCCTGCCCGCACTGAGGCCAACACATCGTCTGCTTCCCGTTATGTGACGGTAGGACTACGGCCCTGCTGTCCACTACGGCGAGCAGCGAGGGTGATATGAGGATTACTGTGAGCGTTAATCCATCAGCCACTGGCTCGTGGACCGTTCGCACCTCGTCTCGCTCGTCAGCTGGAGCAGACCATATGGTACTGTAACAAGCTCTCCACAGCTGCCAGCCACACCCCTGGCATCTGCACCTTTCCCCCGGTTCACACGTTCCCATTCACCGGACTTTTAACAATCACTGACTACACTCCCCATAATCCTTTGCACCAGTTTATCACCATGATTGCACCTGATCATCATTCCTTGGACTCTTTATAACCCTTGTGTTTTGTTCTGTTCAGTGTCAGGTCAAGTTGTATTATGTTTGCTCTAGATCCGACATTTTGACTTAGCCGTGGATGTTACCTGTTGTCTTTGGAATTACTTACCTGTCTGCTGTTCACCCGATCCCTGCAATAAACATTCATCAGTCTACTTCAGTTTCCCTGTGTGGCATCGTCCTTCAGTCTGTTGGTATTGTTACAACATCACTGTACTATACACTCTTAAAAATAAAGGTGCTTCACGATGCCATAGAAGAACTAATTGTCTAAATGGTTCCATAAAGAACCGTTAACACCCAAAAGGTTCTTTGAGGTGAAAAAAGGTTCTTCAGATCATCAAAAAGTAAGAAAGAGATGGTTCTTTGTGGAACCAAAAATGGTTCTTCTATGGCAGGGGTGTCCAAACTACGGCCCGCGGGCCATCTGCGGCCCGTTGTCAATCCTGTGGCGGCCCCCGAGGGATTTAAAAAAATTATACAGATCTGGCCCGTTATAGGGAAAAATAAATGAAATTCACTAAATACCCATCGGGTGTCGCTATCACATGCAGCCAAGGCAGTTAGTACGTAATCGGGCTAAAAAACAACAAATTATTGTTGATCACATTTTGGTAAGTCATGGCGCAACAAAGAAAACGGAAAATCGAAAGTGAATGCAGGAGATTTCAAACACGTTGGGGAAATGAATATTTCTTCACTGAGGCCAGCGGGAAATGTGTCTGCTTAATTTGCCAGGAGTCTGTTGGGGTGATGAAGGAATATAATTTTAAAAGACATTATGAAACAAAACATCAGTCTTTCAAATCTTACACTGGTGCCGAGCGCAAACAAAAGGTGAAACAACTGGAAGCTACCTTGTCAGCACAACAACAACAATTTTTTCGTGCTAATAAAGCACAGGAAAATTCTACATTAGCTAGTTATGAGGTAGCTCACCTAATGGCGCAGCACGGAAAACCCTTCACTGGTGGCGAATTTGTAAAGGAGTGTCTGATGAAAGTTGCCACTATAATTTGCCCAGAAAAGATGCAAGATTTTAAAAACATCAGTCTTTCAAGGAACACAGTCGGACGGCGAATTGAAGACTTGTCGGCAAATCTAAAAGAACAAGTGACAGACAAAGTACCCACGTTTGATTTTTACTCAATTGCGTGCGATGACAGCACTGACTCGACAGACACTGCACAGCTGTTAATTTTTTTGCGAGGTGTGGACAGTGATTTTTGCATTACAGAAGAGCTTCTTGATATGAAGAGCCTTAAGAGTACAACAACTGGAAAAGATCTTTTTGAAGCCGTATCATGTGCGATTGAGAGCATGAATCTCCCTTGGGCCAAGCTCTGTGGCATTACAACGGATGGAGCGCCATCCATGATCGGCGAGCGGAAAGGAATGGCTTCCATGGTATGCAACAAAGTTCGCGAAAGTGGAGGTGAGGCTGTAAAAATGCACTGTATCATACACCAGGAAGCGCTCTGTGCCAAAGCCATCCAGATGGACGATGTGATGACCACTGTGGTGAAAACTATAAACTTGATTCGTTCAAGAGCGCTCAACCACAGAGAATTCCGGGCATTTCTGTCTGATATTGACGCAGAATACGGTGACGTAATATATCACTCTAACGTGCGGTGGCTGAGTCGCGGCTCGGTTCTACAGCGATTCTATTCGGTGGGGTCTGAAATTGACCAGTTTTTGAAAGAAAAAAACCTGACACTTGATCAACTCAATGACCCTGACTGGCTGGCAGACCTTGCTTTTTTAGTTGATTTGACCAGTCACCTAAACACACTAAATAAAAGCCTGCAAGGCAAGGACCAGCTGATATCGGAAATGTATGCGCTCCTGAAATCCTTTGCAATGAAGCTAAGACTTTTTGAGAGACAAATCAGTGACTGCAACGCTGTGCACTTTCCTAGTTTGTCCGAAATTATCTAGAGTTTTTCAGACTCCAACATCCTTGGAAAAATGGATAAATATTCGATAGTGCTCACATCTCTAATCACAGAATTTAATCAGCGTTTTCAAGACTTTTCCGCTATTGATAACGACATCAAACTGTTCTCAACCCCTTTATCTGTTAACGTAGAAGAAGTGCAAGAGAATGTGCAGCTGGAACTCGTTGAACTGCAGTGCGATGATTCTCTTCGCAGCCGCCACCAGCTTCTTCCCGTGCCTGAGTTTTACAAGAGTTTGGAAACATCCAGATTCCCCTTAATCAAACGTCATGCACAAAGGATGATGAGCCTGTTTGGCTCCACATACATATGTGAGCAAACATTTTCGCTGATGACGCTGAACAATAGTCCACTGAGAGCCAGTCTGACTGACAACCATCTCTGTGACCTGCTTCGTATCTCTACTACACGACTTACTACGGACTTGACATCACTTCTGAAATCCAAGGCACAACATCACTGTTCACATTAATAAAGTTAATGGTGAGTAAAAGAAAAAATATTGCAAGCAATATTTTGTAATGTAGCCTAATGATTCCTAGGTTAAAAATGTATGTAATATCATGGGGCATATATAAATATATATTTAGCACACACATAACATTTTAAAAAAATAGCACATTTAAAATATAAGTAGACAAAGACAAATTAATGGCAATAAATTAATTAGCTTGTCTAATAGTAGCTTTTTATTATTATTACAGACATGCGGCCCAAGACAAGAAATTTTTATGCACCTGGCCCCCAGCAGAAAAAGTTTGGACACCCCTGTTCTATGGCATCGCTGTGAAGAACCTTTTAAGCACCTTTGTGAACCTTAGTGAACAGCTTGTCACTTTTGTGTATTTTAGATTTAGAATACCCCGTTCTAATAACAAACAGAAAAACAAATTTCTGAACTTGCACAATGATAGGTTTTGTTTTATGGTGAGTATCAGATGAAGTTGGAGGATGGAATACTTCACTCAAAATCCACAAAGCTTTTAATGACATGCCAAAACAAAACAGAACCATAAACACAAAATATTTGCAGTAACAAATAGTATTTGAAGGGTATGGTTAGGTGTATGTATTCCATTTTTTTAAGAATGTCTAGCTGACTAGCACATTTGGAGAAACTCTTCAAATCCTGTCTTATTTACAGTATATGTGGGAGACTGTTGGTCTATGGATTGACTGATTCAATTTAGCAGCATGATAATTTGACAAATTAACAACATTTGCATTGCAAAAAAGAATGCTTGTCTTTGAGGTTTTTGCCAGTAATGGCATCATGATGATGTCAATCAATATAAAATATCAAAAACCTTGTAATCACAAAATCAAATTTTGAATAATTAAATTCCTTACAACTTTACAGAGAACTCATTATATTTTCAGAGAATTTGTGGTGTTGTTTGTAAACACAGGAAAAGTGTAATCCTTTGGCAACTATCCAAGGATTTGATGTAAAGTGATGAAGTTTAGTTTTATTTGGATAAGGCGAAACACTGTCTAGGGCAGGGCTAGTCAACTGGCGGCCCACGGGCCAAATGCGGCCCGTCAATCATCTTTACCTGGCCCGCCTTAACATTTCAAATAAGTGGAGAAACTTTAAGAACGGTGTGCTTTAAATGCACGTCCTCCTGAGACGCCACATCTTTAAAAGCCCAAAACGCTGCTACATTCAATACGAAAGTAATTCCCGCGGCTCATAATGATACGTCTTATAAAGCGATTTGATCGGTCAGTCCAAGAAACTTAATGTTATTTACAACGTTATAATCAGCAATGCATTGCACAGCCACAGGCAATCGGTTTGCGCACGCGATAGGTCGGTTCTAAAACGCGTTTTGTGCCCTTGAAAGTAGGCTAACTGTAGGAAGGGTACACCACGTGAACGGTTGTCTCAGATAAGGGGAAAACGGTGTTGTTTTTATTACTGCATTCATTATGTATAATCGGCTATATTTACGAAAAACAGCTGTTCATCTCCCCCAGAACTCGCACTATACAAAGGCTCTGCCCTATAAGTGCGTGGGGCACATGAATGCGATTGGAATTCACCCGAAGATGTGATAATAGCGTTCAGTTTCTTGCACAGATCAATTGACTCGTTTATAAGACGCTTATTTAACGTCACAAGGGGCAGGGATTACTTTTGTGTTGAATGTATTTGCGTTTTTTACTTTTATTGATTTAACTTTAATTAATTCAATCTTCTTGAAAAAACAATGCCACCCACATCTTGATGTACTGGAGAACTGTGGGTGAGTAAATTAGTAGCATTTTTGGGTAAAGTAATGCATTAAGGAATATAAAATACAGTTCCCTTTCTGTCGGTCTCTCGACGTTGTGTCGAACCGACAGATGGGGTTCGTCCCTGAGAACCAATCGCTTCCGACTACTTAGAAAAGGCCAATGAAAATTGGCGAATGAAATTTGCATGCCGGACTCCGCCCCCGGAAATCCGGGTATAAAAGGGAGACGGCGTGCTTCATTCATTCACCTTTTGTTCTTTGGAGCCTTCGCTTGTGAAGATCAACTCTCGCTACTACTTAGCAACTTCAGATTGCCGGTTCTACGACGTGGTGCAGCGGACGGTCCCTTCCTGGGCGACTTCCCCTGGCGTCTCGGGGTTCCAGAGGTGTTTGAGCTAGCAGACGGTGCCACATCGTCTGCATTCTAAAAGACAAATTTCTCCAGCGTGGCATGTCCCGCTGTTCTCGTGGGTGCAACACACTCATCGAGGAGGGGGACGGACACGAGGTCTGCTTCCAGTACGCTGGGGCAGCCCTTGTGGATACGTCCTGCCCGCACTGCGGGCGTTGACGATTCAGACGTTGCGTCACGGGTGGCTGTGTTCCCACGGGCTCAGCCACCACCTCGTCTGCTTCCCGTTCCGTGACGGCAGGACTACGGCCCTGCTGCCCGCTACGGCGAGCAGCGAGGGTGATATGAGGATTACTGTGAGCGCTAATCGTAGCACTGCTCCACCGTCCACTTTGCTCGTCGACCGTTCCATGGACGTCCGCCGTCTTATTCCTCAATCACGTATCGGACACGGTACGTGATGATGAGATGTCTGTTGCAGCATCGGAGGGTGACTTACTGGCATCAGATCCGACGATTCCTTGAGCTCCCTCCCTCGGGGGTCGAGATCAGGAAGAAGCGGACGTCGAAATGTCAGCCATGCTTTCCCGGGCCGCCGGCAGTTGGGTTGCAGTGCCCGCACTGCCTCTCCCAATGCTCGCGGCTGGATACATGGTACCTCGGGTTTGAGAGCGGCTCCATGCCGTACTCGCCCCTGCCTGTTTCCCCGGAAGTGCATGAGGAACTTAGTACGACCTGGAACGCCCCCTTCGGCGCGTGCACGTCAACTAGTTCCATCACCCTTTCTTCCCTCGATGGTGGGGCAGCTAGAGGATAGTCGAGTCCCCCTGGGGCTCGACCTAGACTCCCGTCCAAAGCACGTAGGCTTTTCGGCATCCAGGATGTCGAGAGCTTACTCTGCTGCGGGCCAAGCTGTCCCCTCTCTCCACGCTATGGCCATCCTGAGGCAAGGCGTTCAGAGAGCTCCACGAGGGTAAGACCGACCCAGCGCTTATGCAGGAACTCCCGCCGTCACCGCCTCGGTCTACGGGCGACCAACGTGACCGCCGGGCCCTGGGTCGGGCGATGTCCACACATGTGGTCCAGGAGAGACACCTCTGGCCAAACCCTGCACAGATGGGTTGCGAGAAAGTCCGCTTTCTCGAGCACCCATCTCGCAAGGGGGGGCTGTTTGGTGATACTGCCGAGCCACAGTTCTCGACAGTAAAAGGAGCAGACAGAGGATATCAAGCATATCCTCCCCCGCCCGACTCGGCCGCCCCCTGGCCGTCGAGATCCCTGCACCCTCTGCTTCCCAGCAGCCCTGGTCTCTTCGACACTCGTCGGGCCAGACTCAAGGAGACCACCACCCCATCAGCAGCCGCGCGGAAGCCGTAACGGCCCTCATGGGAAGACCCGAGGGAGATCGAGAACACCTTTTGGGCCCGACCCCAGCCATTCCATTGCTGGTTGGTCGATCCGGGACGGTTCCTGCCCCGTCCCAACTACCCACTTCTAAAGGTTTTTCTCTCTCTCTCTGGGTGTTTATCACAGCCGCTCTCACCCTCTACATGACGGTGTTCGGCAACTCGACGTTGCGTCATGGCGAGGCGCAACATCGAATGTACATTGCAGCCCTCAGCACTCTCAAATCGACGGTGGTGGAGCTGCATCGCCAGGCAGGCGAACCAGCAGAGCCAGTCTTCTTCCCGGGGGCCCGCCCCGGGAGAGACCCGCACTGCCAGCCATCGAACCACCCCCCGGGGGGTCGATGAAGCAGATCGTACCCTTAGTCCCCCTGTCGCGGTCCCTGGGAGCTTGGCTCGAGCTTCCCACACCGTCACGGTGGCTGAGGAGAAGATCCGTCTCGGCTAGCGATCCAGTTCGCCAGAAACCCGCCCAAGTTTCGGGGCATCCTCGCCACCTCGGTCAGAGGCCGGGATGCTCCCGTACTACGGGGCGAGGTCGCCACCCTGGCCCATGAGATCAGGAAGAAGCGGACGTCGAAATGTCAGCCATGCTTTCCCGGGCCGCCGGCGTTGGGTTGCAGTGCCCGCACTGCCTCTCCCAATGCTCGCGGCTGGATACATGGTACCTCGGGTTTGAGAGCGGCTCCATGCCGTACTCGCCCCAGTGCCGTGTTTCCCCAGAAGTGCATGAGGAACTTAGTACGACCTGGAACGCCCCCTTCGGCGCGTCAACTAGTTCCATCACCCTTTCTTCCCTCGAAGGTGGGGCAGCTAGAGGATACGTCGAGTCCCCCTGGGGCTCAACCTAGACTCCCGTCCAAAGCACGTAGGCTTTTCGGCATCCAGGATGTCGAGAGCTTACTCTGCTGCGGGCCAAGCTGTCCCCTCTCTCCACGCTATGACCATCCTGCAGGCCCGTACTACGGGGCGAGGTCGCCACCCTTCTGGCGTAGGGTGCGATCGAGTCCGTCCCCCTAGCCGAGATGTCCAAGGGGTTTTACAGCCCTACTTCATCGTCCCCAAAAGAGGCGGGGGGGTGCGCCCCATCCTAGATCTGCGTACCCTGAACAGACACCTGCACAAGCTGCCGTTCAGGATGCTCACGCAGAAGCGCATCCTGACATCTGACAGATGTCAGGATTAGTTCATGGCAATCGACCTAAAGGACGCTTACTTTCATGTCTCGATTCTCCCTCGTCATCGCCCGTTCCTACGGTTCGCTTTCGAGAGTCAGGCATATCAGTACAGAGTCCTCCCCTTCGGTCTGTCTCAGTCTCCACGAGTCTTTATGAAGATCGTGGAAGCCGCCCTCTCTCCCCTCAGGGTGAAGGGTGTGCGGGTACTCAACTATCTCGACGACTGGCTTATCTTGGCACACTCGCGAGATCTGTTGTCGGAGCACACAGGGACCTGGTGCTCCGGCACCTAGATCGATGGGGGCTACAGGTCAACCGAGAGAAGAGCAAGCTCTCCCCTGTGCAGAGCATCCTCTATCTTGGTATGGAACTCAACTCTGTCACCATGACAGCGCGACTGTCCACAGCATGCGCCCAGTCGGTGTTGAACTGCCTGGATCATTTCAAGCAGTCAGCGGATCCCCTAAAACTATTTCAGAGGCTCCTGAGACACATGGCATCCTCGGGGGCGGTGATACCCCTCGGGTTGATGTACATGAGACCGCTCCAACACTGGCTTCAGAGTCGAGTTCCCTGGAGAGTGTGGCACACCGGCAGCAGGCGGATGGTGATTACGCCTCTCTGCCGACGCACCCTAACCCCTTGGACTTCCATGACCTTCCTTCGGGCAGGGGTTCCCCTAGGGCAGGTTACGAGGCATGTCGTGGTGACGACGGCCGCCTCCCTGCAGGGTTGGGGTGCAGTGTGCAACGGGCACGCAGTGTCAAGGCTATGGACGGGCCCCCGCCTGCGATGGCATATCAGTTGCCTAGAGTTGTGGACCGTGCTACTCGCACTGAAGAGGCTGCAACCTCTCGGGCAGGGCAAGCACGTGCTGGTCCGGTCAGACAGCACTACGGAAGTAGCGTATATTAATCGTCAGGGTGGCGTTCGCTCACTGCAGTTAACACGACTCGCCCGACGCCTCCTCCGGTGGAGTCAGCAGGTGACCCGCTCCCTGCGTGCCATGTATATCCCAGGCGACCGGAACCAGACAGCTGATGCACTCTCTCGTCAGTCGACGCCTCGCGGAGAGTGGCGACTCCACCCCCGCGCAGTCCAGCTCATTTGGGTGCAGTTCGGGCAGTTCGGGCTTCCCTCGAAACCACCCATTGCCCGCTTTGTTACTCTCTGACCGAGGGACCCCTCGGCACGGATGCCCTAGCGCACAGCTGGCCGCGGGACAAGTGGAAGTACGCCTTCCCCCCAGTGAGCCTCATTGCACAGACCCTGTGCAAGGTCAGGGAAGAGGAGCAGCAAGTGTTACTCGTTGCGCCACACTGGCCCAACCGGACTTGGTTCTCGGAGCTAATGCTCTTGACGACAGCTCCCCCTTGGCCGATTCCCCTGGCGAAGGACACGTTATGGCATCCCAGGCCAGACCTCCGGAACCTCCATGTCTGGCCTCTGGATGGGACGAGGAGATCCTGGACGAGTGGTCTGCCCCCAGCGGTGGTAGCTACCATTTCTCAGGCTAGGGCACCTGCCACTAGGCGACTGTACGCCTACAAGTGGCGCCTCTTCTCGACCTGGTGTGCTTCTCGAGGAGAAGACCCAAGGAATTGTGCGATAGGGTCCGTGCTGTCCTTCCTACAAGAGAGACTCGAGACTAACCTCTCCCCCTCCACACTGAAAGTGTATGTAGCCGCCATTGCCGCTCATCACAACTCAGTTGCTGGGAAGTCTCTAGAGCAGCACGACCTGGTTATTAGGTTCCTAAAGGGCGCTAGGAGGCACAATCCGCCTCGTCCGCGCTCCATACCCTCTTGGGACCTGGATGTAGCCCTGACAGGTCTCACCAGGCCCCCCTTCGAGCCCCTAGGGGATGCCACTCTTCCTCATCTTACGATGAAGACGGTTCTCCTTATGGCGCTCGTCTTCATCAAGAGGGTAGGGGACCTACAGTCATTCTCCATGTCCCCTGACTGCCTAGAGTTTGGACCCAGGGATTCTCACGTTATCCTGAGACCTCGGCCCGGCTACGTGCCCAAGGTTCCCATCGCTCCTTTTCGGGACCAGGTGGTGAACTTACAGGCGCTCCCCACTGGGGAGGAAGACCCAACCCCGTCCATGTTGGTTTCAGTACGCGCACTGCGCCTTTACTTAGACTGCACGCAGAGCCACAGGAGCTATGAGCAGCTCTTTGTCTGTTTTGGAGATCAGCAGGGAGGGCTGTCTCAAACAGAGATTGGCGCAATGGATCATGGACACCGTCACTATGGCGTACCTGTCCTAAGATCGCCTACGCCCACTGGGTGAGAGCTCTCTCCACATGGAGTACAGCCTCCTCGTGGGCACTGGCTCGAGGCGCCTCTCTGGCAGACATCTGCAGAGCTGCGGGTTGGGCTACACCCATCACCTTCGCGAGGTCCTACAGCCTCCACGTAAAACCAGTATCGGCTCGAGTCTTGCAGGCATCAGGCAAGACTGGCGGCCGGTAGGGTGTACGCCTATGACAGTACCTTCCCCCTTTCTCCTAAGGGGGTCAGCGTACTAACTAGCCTCCCTTCTTCCCCCACTGGGTGAAGAACAGGCACTCCATCCATCACTAGCAAGCACCTCCTGTGGGCGGGCTGGGCAGAGCAGCCCTGCCCCTTAGGCCGGGTATCACCTGAGTTATTCGCAACATAGCTCTAACCGGACCTAGTGCTACCAGACGTTGCAACCCCCCAGTAGGGCGGTTCCGTCTGATGTATCCTCATGCTGGTTCCCACCTTGGTAACCCATGACCTCCTTAGGTGGACCTCCACCTCGCGGTTAACTCCTTCAGTCCGCACTTTCTTCCCATGAGTTCTCCCCCATCGGTGAGACCATGTTGGTATCTCCACTAGTCTCCTCCCTGCGGTAGGAAGTGGTCTCTGTAGCGCATCCCCCACTTGAGGAAGTAGCGCTTACCCAGTGGCCTTACGGTTCCGGGCGGCTTCTCGCTGTTAGAGAAACAAGGCCGCCGCCTGTGAGGCCGAAGGTAGGGGCCTTCCCACCTTTCAAGAAAGCTCTGGGACCCCCTACCTACCCACTGGTAGGTTACAATTTTGCGGTAGCGCTCACGGCTGACACGCCCAGGCCAGTCACCGTCGCTTCGTTGAGATTGTGACAGGGCACAGTGTTATGGCGTTTTCCATTGGAACCCCATCTGTCGGTTCGACACAACGTCGAGAGACCGACAGAAAGGGAACGTCTGGGTTACGTTAGTAACCTCGGTTCCCTGATGGAGGGAACGAGACATTGTGTCCTCCTTGCCACAACACGTGCTGTCCTCTGCAGCAGTCGTGAGAGGTCTCAGGCTCCTCAGAACAAAGGTGAATGAATGAAGCATTCATCCCTTTTATACCCGGATTTCCGGGGGCGGAGTCCGGCATGCAAATTTCATTTGCCAATTTTCATTGGCCTTTTCTAAGTAGTCGGAAGCGATTGGTTCTCAGGGACGAACCCCATCTGTCGGTTCGACACAACGTCTCGTTCCCTCCATCAGGGAACCGAGGTTACAAACGTAACCGAGACGTTAAAAAGACAATTTCCTTTTAATTTAATATCATGAAAAGGCACAAATACTGGATGCAATATTTGTGTGCATGTTTTAATATATGGCCTATACGTAACAGCAACAAAAACAGTATAAAAGGAACAAAACGAAATGAATAACAGAAATACAAAATAACAGAAGAAATGAGTATATGCTAAAAAACTGGCCCGCTTCCTATTTATACTTTTGGAGTCTGGCCCTCAAAGAAAAGTAGTTGAAGACCCCTGGTCTAGGGTCTGGCATTCATGCTGGACATTCAAGGTCTGGATCATGGGCTGCGTTTCCCAAAAGCATTGCAACCTACAGTAGGGATAGTTCACCCAAATATGAAAATTCTGTCATCATTTATTCACCCTAAAGTTGTTTCAACGTTGTATACATTTCTTTGTTCTGTTAAACGCAAAGAAAGATATTTGGAAAAATGTTAGCAATTTTCAGTTCTGGGACATCATCCGCTACCTTAGTAGAAAAAATATTGTGTATTTTTTGTTCTGTTGATCAAAAAATGAGATACTTTGAACAATTTAGGGAAAAAAAACAGTTCTGGGCCACTTTTGACTACAATTTTTTCTACTATGGTAGTCAATGATGTTCCAGAACTGAAAATTGCTAACATTATTCCAAATATCTTTCTCTGTGTTCATCAAAACAAAGGAATGTATACAGGTATGAAATTACACGAGGGTGAGTAAATAATTACATAATTTTCATTTTTTGGTGAACTATCCCTTTAAGCCATCTTAGAACCATTGTCACCAATGGAGCTACAATCAACGTAGGCTTATGTTGCTTTTAGGAAACGCAGCAGAGGACTGATTCAACTCACCACCCCACCCTCCAAATTCTACAGTTGGCACAAACCTGTCAGGTAGGTAACAAGTCTGTGACTCGCCAAATAGAGAAGTGATTTGTCACTCCCCAGAAGATGATTCCACTGCTCTATCGTTCAATGACTGCAGTGTTTTTGCACCATACATATTTTTGCACATGTCTACATTTACTGTTAATGGGTCAGCAACGTATAACGACCACTCATCATGTGGTGTCACCAATAAATTGCTATAATAATTTCTGTGGCTGAAATATTGACTGTCATGTTTACCCAGAGACCAGACAGGAGTGAAATCCAAACGGTATTTTATTCCAAAGGTAAACAGTAAACAGGTAAGTTATCCAAAACCATCCAAAAACAGGTGAGTAATCCAAGAACATGTGACAAATGGCTAAGTGTACAACATAACATGGAATAGGATGAGTGTAGGTAATGGTGAACAGGGGTTATGGCTAGAAGGCCTGTAGCTGTATCCCTTCTAGCCACAACCGTGAACAGGTGCAGGTGAAAATCCATGATGGCTGACAGGCTGCAAGGGATTCTGGGAGATGTAATCCGGGTAGTGAGAAGACAGGGAAACAGACAGGGATGTGACACTGATACACCCTGCATCCCAATTCGTCTACTTATACTATGCCCTAATAGTAAGTACTGTTTTTATGTTGGAATAGTAGGTACTTTTGAGTGCATAGCAAAAGAGAATGCACACACTTGGACATACGCTCTATTGAGTGACAGAAACATCAAAATACAACTCCTTTTTGCATTTAAACATTTATTAATTTATTATTTGTCATGTAATGTTTACTGTATAGTTTAATTTATTGATTTACTTACGCATCATGCATTTAATTTATTACATTGCAACTAAACTCCACCCCTTTCACGGTGGGTTGTGGGTAATATCAGCCGTTTGAGTGTGTATTGATCTACACTTCGAATTTTCACCAAAAACAATAGACCACACGGGAACTTTTTGGATATTCATTTCAACATACTATGATTTGGGACATACTAATAGAATTTTCGAATACTATACTTTCGAATCAATATAGAGGATCTAGATAACAACTACTAAATTCACTTTTTATTCTGCATTTATGTGCATCACATTCTATTTTAATTATTGCAATAGATATTATTACTTTTTAACATTTTTAAAATTGCTGGCTGTGATTAGGCCAGAGGCCGAAAGCAATCACAGCCCATGATTTAGAGCACTATCATAAGACTACGAGAGCGATATTGTATATATATACAACAGTTCTACGGCACAGGTGTGTAGATCAATCAGAAACAACATTGGAGTGTCTTTCAAACACTCCTGTTTTTAAAGGAAATGGGGACTTCCGACACGAATTTGAGCCCAACAGTTGAGCAAAACGTCCGTTGAGCAAAATGTCCATTACTAATTCCAAACCATCATGTCTTTTAAATTAGTGCAGTACTGCTTCAGTGAAGTTATGAGAAATGACATGCGTGTGAATGAAAGAGGGAGATTGTAAAAGGACACTCTCCGAGAATGCGTTATTCCCTTTGCACTGCTGCACTTTCCATTGTTTTTTAATGTAAACATGTACTTGGTTACAGTAGCGAGTTCTCTTTCTCACTCTCTGTTTATATGGCGGGTCACAACCAACTTGTTTAGATGCATACTGTACACTGCAGTGGTGTAAAGTATTGGAGTAAATGTACTTAGTTACTTTACTTAAGTATCTTTTTGGCTACTTTGTAGTTGTACTGAGTATTAAAGATATTAGCAACTTTTACTCTCTACTTCTAGTATCTCTACCCTACTTTGTAGGTCACACATCTACAAAAGCTCTTATTTTTAAAACTAACTCTTCCTAAATGTGCTCTAAACATGTTTGCTCAAAATTTGACCATATGGTGGGACTATTGCCATGAAGTGATGTAAACCAGTAAAAAGAATGTATAGTATTTCAATTTTCAAAAGTGCTCTCACACTATATAGACAAAATATTAACCTATAGAATGAGTCGGACACAGAGAAATGAACAATCCACATATGAATCTCAACAATGGTGACAATCAACTGAACAGCTTCATGCTGCAATGCATGCTGGGTACATAGTACAAAACTCATTCATGATTGTTTGTCACCATTGATGAAGTTTGTATGTCAAGTGTCTAACTGTGTCTCAATTGCAAAGAAAGATTTTCTGACAAAGATCTTTCCATTATAACATGTAATCACTTAACCAAACATATCTTAATAAATCTTAAATGCTATATTATTATTATTTAATGATTGAATTCTTTCAGATGTATCTTCAGTTACTAAGCAAACATAAAGTTGCGGTTCCTGTAAAGTCCCTTTCAGTGTTATTGTATAAGTGTACATTTTAAAGCTACAAGAAAGTCAAAGAGTCCAACCAAAGCACACACTGATCACCATAATGTTGACTTAAAACATAATTGAACCACTATGAACTAGAGTTAAATCTCAATAAGATCTTACAGAGATGACAGAAATAAAGTGAAAGTGGTGTCTGTAATATGTGAAGATGTTATTGATGTTTGTGTTTAATTCTCCTCTGGTGAAATCTTGACAGATTTATTGTGTTCATCTGTTATTTACACTTGTTCATCTAAGACTGTGTGACATAAGTGCGTTAATAGATTCTTTAATAATGTATCTTCAAAAAGCCATTGCAGTAGTTTACTGTAAAACATCTACAGTAACTAGCTGGCAACAGTGTTGCCAATATATTACTGTAGAAATGGCAGGTAAGGGCTAACAGTGTATGTGAAATGAGGACATGACTGCAGCTGGCGATGAGGCCCAAACCAGCATGTCCAGTGCAAAAAGGCTTTGACTTTTTAATTCTACTTAACATAATTTTATTTATCAGTTATATTGAAGAGACCTTTTTGAAGGAGTTTGGTTTACTTATGAGCACTTGAGCTTAAATGAGAATTAGGGTGTTTGTAATGACGTAGGTTATGGTGTCGACCATGATTTGTTGCAGTTTTGAGGTGTTCAGTCTTATTATGATTTAAGAAAATAAATGCGATTGCTCTCCTCACAAATCAACTGTTTCTAGTTTTTCACTGACGTGTCTCTTAAGTGTTGAGGACTAGTGCTTCTTTGAGCCTACATTCAGTATGAGTAAAATACCCAAGTACTGTTAAAATCAGATACTCAAAGACTTTTACTGAAGTCGTTTTGGAATTGGTGACTTGTAACTTAATGGAGTAATTTTCACTGCAAGGTATCTGTACTTTTACTTAAGTATGGTTTTCAGGTACTCTTTACACCTCTGGCATACTGTAACAGCTGTGAGTTGCTCTGAGAGACACTGCCAAATGTGTGTGTTTAACTTAGTTTCATAAGTCCACAAGTTTACTAGTTTCATAAGTCCGGCGGAGTGATACAAATGGTGAAGCGGTTTCCGTGGTGATGCTGGTGGAATATCGCGTGGCTGGAATGACTAAGAAACTTTATTTTGGTCTTCACATGAAAGCTTCTGGCTTCAAGAGGAAGACTTCTACCTGGAAGATCTATCGTCTATACTAGTTACTTAGTAATCAAAGACAAACACTTGTGACAACACATTTCAATAAAACGTTTTTTTAGTTTAGTTGTGTTGGATGTGCCACCTTGCTTAGACATTTGCCTTGGGGTGTCCCTTACTGTCCCTTTCCCATAAAGAAATTAGATTACCTCTTATTTTCTTTTGTTGAAGTTGGCAAGCTGTTCCTTAACACGTTCACTTTCCAGTAATATGCTTACAGTTGACCTTGTAATGTCTAGCAGGGTGGGATGACGATTTACTGCTTTATTGCAAAGCTGGCCTCTTATCACAGGACCATAATTGAATTTATTTAGCTTTTCATAATCACCCTTTTTTCTGTTTTTTTTCCCAGAAATGCTTATATATGCAGACTGTATGGTATTACTGTAACAATAAGAAGGCGCGAAATAATGTATAATCATAGGATATGAATATGTCTCCCTCTGGTGGCTAAAATGAGACCATCTAGTGTTGTTTGATGACGTCACATTTCTGCGACATTGTCGTCACAGGAGGCGCATGTTGAATCAGCGGCTTGCTGTAGTTTAAGTAGTGTTCGAACAAATTAAATAGATAACACATGTCGGTATTTCACGACGAAGTTGAAATTGAAGATTTTGAATATGACGAAGAAACAGAGACGTATTATTTCCCCTGTCCATGTGGGGACAGATTCGCCATAACGAAGGTTAGTGATCAAGCAAGCAATACTGGACACTCATAACTTGACAGGTTACTCAGACCAGCGAATAACGTTAGGATATATCATGGAATATCTACAATAGATTATTTTCCCACTTATTGTGTTGTGGTTTAAATGAACGAATAAAGTTATAAACTTATAGATTTACTATACACAACCAGAGAAACCATACATATAGTACAATATAGTGGCAAACTTTCACTTATCTCTTAGTTCTGGCGATTTATGTTTAATAAGGAAAGTTATGTTTTTCAGGAGGATCTTGAGAATGGTGAAGAAGTGGCAACCTGTCCCAGCTGCTCACTAATAGTGAAAGTCATCTATGATAAGGTAAGATAGCTGGAGTGTGTAATATAATTTGATATTTGTGAATAGTGAAATTGCTCGGTTGTAAAAAGTCACCACCAAACACAGTATTTCTAAATTGGAACCTTTTAGTACTGTTGAAGAAAGTAAGCAATACAGAATTAAACATAAGGGTGGATAAATAAATTTGAAATGATTATTTGAAACTTAAATCGACTAAACATGCCATTTTGTGTTGCAGGATCAGTTCATGTGTGGAGAAGTAATTGAAGCACCAAAAACGGAAAGAAAAGTGGAGCTGGCCCAGAGCTGAGACATGGATGTAACGCCTAATCTTCAACTCTGACAATGGACTTGACACACACAGTTCTCATTTCATAGAGCTACTTGCTTCCAAATACTTTGTGAGAAGCACTGCCTGGACGTCATGGACACTTTTAGCGCCAAGATATTGCACATAAAGTAGCCTTCTGTTGGTTATTTATTTTTTTAACTCTTTTAAAATGGTTTCTGTTCTTATTTGAAAATAAATTGTTGAGAATTTGAGCACAATTATATATTTTTATATATACACAAAACAAGGGACTAACAATTAGAAACAAAATACCACTTTTTTCTAACTTGACATGAATAAAACAGTATGTTACATAGGATTGCTTTTTAAACACTAGATGGCGGCACTTAAACATACATATTATGTCCAATGGTCCCATAATTATATAGCCATATATTACAGTTTACAAAGTAGTGTAGTAGCCCAGATGTAAATATTTGTTTGAGGTAAGGCCAAGAAAACTTGTTAAGTGAAATACGTCAAAATAATAAGTAATGCACAAGACATGCTGCAAGATAACCTTTTTCAGTTAATTAAAAATTGCTTCAGAGTTTTTAGTAGGGCAATCAGTTCAGACATCAGGCCAAATTCAAAAGGTTGAATGTACCGTAATGGCCGGCCACACCTCTAATGTCAATATAAATTAGAATATGTTACACTGTTTGTAGTGCACATGCATTATCAGAACATCTCAGAGCACATTAGCATAAGCCTTAAGGCAATGCGCTGACATAATACTGTATATGAAGCTGTATGCAAAGCTTTTACATAAATAACCCCAAATAACAAAATATGTTGCGGCTGCAAAAAGCGGCTTTGTAAAATGTTGCATGAGTTGCCTTTATATTCCTTTAGCTCAACTAGAGTGTGATCTTATGACATTTTCAACTGTATAGAATCTTAAGGAAGTCACTTTGTATAAATTCAATTTACATGCAAAAAACAGTTTTGCATATTTCAGTGTTTGCTGTTATTAATGGAGTTTTTTTATAATCAAATAACCATACATGAAGATTAATTTTGAGTCTCATCTAAATATAAATATAACACAGATGCACAGTAAAATATGTTTTGGCATGGTTAGTCCAACCCTGCACAGTAATGTATCCTATTTGCAACTGCATACGGTATATTCACAAATCACAATTTGGCTTTTATTGAATTTCTGTCATCTAGATTTTGTTGTACGGCCTGTCAGCAGCCAGTCGTGGTGAGTGCACAGCAGTATGCTGCCCTTCAGATGATATTGAAGGGCAATGATGACCGTGGCTTCCTTCATGAGCCAGCATCACAGACACTGCTCTGTCAATAGCATTTTAACTCTGTTTCTCACTGAGCCGATCAGGGACGTGGACAGCTGCACACACACACTCCCTTTACTGAAAGAATTGTCTTTAAAAGCATAGTTAAAGGGATAGTTCACCCAAAAATGAAAATTCTGTCATCAAGTACTCACCCTTAGATTGTTCCAAACCTGTTTAAATTTATTTGTTTTGCTAAACACAAAGGAAGATATTTGGAAGAATGCCAGTAACCAAACAAATCTCATCCCCCATTGACTCCCATAGTATTTATTTTCCCTACTATGGCAGTCAATAGGGGATGAGATCTGTTTGGTAACTGACATTCTTCCTAATATCTTACTTTGTGTTTAGCAGAACAAATAAATTACTACAGATTTGGAACAACCTGAGTTTGAGATGAATTTTCATTTTTGGGTGAACTATCCCTTTAAAGGATACACAACAAAATGGCATACAATGTACATTCGACAATTATTATTTTTTAAAGGGGCATATGCACAAAAGAATAAGAAAAAAACAACACAAAAAATATATATGAAAATAAAGAAATAAACAGACAAAAATAAAACAAAAAAGTAAATAACTAGAAAAAATAAAAATAAACACCATATTATTAAATATAGATCATACAAAGGGGAAAATATCATAATAGATTATGCCCCGGTTTCACAAACAAGGTTTAAGATTAGTCCCAGACTACAATTAATTTTGAGCTGTATTAACTGAAAATAACTGGCCCTGACGTATCTTAAAACATGTCAGTGCCATTGTTTTGTTTCAAGATGGATATCAGTAATGTTTTTTTCTACGGCATTTTAATAATAGTGAGTTAAATAGCCTAAATTAACTAAGGCATAGTCCTGGCTTAGGCTAAGCCTTGTCTATGAAACCAGGCCTATATTTATCAAATAGATCTAATAGGACTCTAGCTTTTTTATTCTTAGTTTTTATGTATTGTCTTCAATCATTTTTAAATACAACAAACAGGGGGGTGATTAAAAAAACTTGCATTTGTTAATCAAAAAACATTTTTGACCATCTTCTTCATAGTTTCCATACTTAATGTAGGACTATATAAAAGAAAGACTCACTTCCACCACATTTTCTCCTTTTTAACCACAGTTTTCTGGAAATGAATTACAAAAATTACATCGTATCGTTTCAAAATTAAATCGAATCCTTAACTCCAGATGGGTTTGAATCACGAATAGCGCTCGCCCGGGGCAGCAGTGACGTCATCAAGCGCTGGGTAGTGCAGGAGAGACAGCGGGAGCGCGCTGCGGCGGAGTTCCTACAGGGCCTGCGAGATAGGAGGGAGGACAACGCAAAGCAAGACGAACAGGAATTGTCGTCGCCTTGGTCTGCATGCATTCACACCGGAGCTCATCGGTATAGAGGCCGTCTTCTTCAGCATCCCTTCTCTCCCCGATCCGCCAGGAGTTAACCTGTAAGGTAAAAACAACGAGCGCTTAAAGTTGGTGCGTGAGTGTGTGTGGCAGCTTCAGGCGGATTCGGTGTTTCGCTGTTACTAGAGGTTTCCCTAGAAAAAGTCTAACCGAAAAGCGAAAGATTCATTTAAATTGCGCATAAACCACAGAAGACGTTTAAAGTAACACACAGTGATTATATATTTTCTTACTGCCGCTGATAAATACTGAATGAAGCTTTTGTGTACCCACGCCAGTACAATAGCAGCGAGGTCAATAAGAATCGAGTCCTTGAACCTTCAGTCGCAATATCCGCGAGCGATCAGATCGCAACGCTATTGTTTTTTTATTAATGCCATAAACAAGTACAACACAATGAGAAATATCGCGACGCTGTTGTTATTGCACCGCAGTCTGCTGTCTTTTCTAGTGTGGTTTTGGTTGATGATGCTGTGAATCAAATATTTTTCTGTTCTAATTATTTGCTTTGTTTGTATTATTGTCATTTTTAACATTAGTTTATGCTACTCAGCCCCTATTCTACTGTGATCTTTTGTGAAAGGAGCAGACTCTGTAGCTTTCTAGGCAATGTGCATAAACAGAATTGAATCGAGTGTCATTGCTCTTATTTGAGATGAAACATGGTACACCGGTCACATTGCTCTCTGTTGTTTTTCTGGTAAATAATGTAAATCGTATCAGTCATATTCAGTAGTCACATTATGGGATATAATGTAAGGTCAAAGATTTCCCTTCTCAGCCCTTCCAGAGATTTACCTTGACAGATAAAATTTCATTTCACACCAACAGAAAGTCACGCTTTAATGTGCTTCTCATATCTCATGTATTAGAGTAACAACATGTTGTACAATCCCTCACTTTTCACTCAATGGCAAGTTGAATTCGTTGCGGATTTTAGCCGAATCTCTCTCAAAGGGAAGTTCTCTTAAGACTCTGCTGGATCTCATCCTTATTCCAATATAAATACCGAAGAACTGTGTTTGTTTGGCCAGTTTAACAGAGAGAGATACACATTGTCAGTGGGCTCTTTGGTAAAGGGGGTGTGTGAAAATAATTATGCTCTCACTCTTTCACGATATTCTTGTTACTGCTTCGTCTCTCTGTTGGGATCAAGACTGCCAGACATAACATCCTCCCCCTATATCTGAACCCCGGAACCTCTTCCCTGTTGAGGGTTTAATTGCTGAATGTAAAATAGCATCTCTGAGCCTTTCCAATTGATCACAGATGATGCTAATGAATATGAAAACACTTTAGCTCTAACCAACAAGATTACTTGGATAACAACCAACAGGCGCCAGAAAAATAAACAAGTAGCATATATTTCGTTTCAAAGCTTATCAAGTTGATATACTTTTAGGGAGCTTTTTCCACCATCTTCCCCATATTTCTTAGGAGTTTTCTGCAACATTCTGCCTTCTCTGTTATTCACACATTGCATGTGAAGAGAATAGCTGTAAACTATACGTTCTGTCCTCATTACAGTCTCATATCTAACCCCCAACCGCCCAGCCACCAACCCCCCCCCAGCGCAGGAAAAGAACAGTTAGCTACTCAGCATGGATGATGCATGTTTTATTAACAGTCTGGGAAAATGTAGCATCTCAATATTTCATCAGTGCACAGCTTGTCATTAGTGCCAGGAAAAAAAGCGTTTCTATAAATAGGCTCTGTTAAAAGTTACCGGGAGGAGGACAAATTACAAAAGTTTTGGATCCTTGTCTCGTTGACAGGACGTTAAAACTCTGGCTCCCGCTGAGCAGTAATGGCAGAAAAGACCTTTCTGAAAACCGTTTTGGCAGAAGTATTGGAATAGAAAGGCCACATAATAGAAACAAGAGAGGAAAGATTGTTGATGTTGCACTTCATCAGATTTTTTATTATTGCTCATTTTTAATACTACGTGTACTTCAGTGTATATATAAATGTGTTTGGCATGGCAGATTACACAATGGCTGACTTTCTGTTATAACACCGTGTAAAGGCATGTTTGGGAACATGAGAAGAATTGTGACATTGGACTTTGTTTACGTAGCTTCCTTCATTCCACTGTGCCTGACACTGCAAAATATGTCATGGCTCGGACTGTTTAAGTGAGAGGTTTTTAAAGGTGAAGTGTTTTATTTTTTTATGTTAAACTAATACCTGACCCGTTCCTTTACCAGTTTATTACTGAGAGGCTGCTATAAAGCCACGTGTAGGGACTCTTGCCTAATAGTTTAAGCACTGTGGCTTTTTACAATCTTCAAAAAAAAACACGTTTAAACGTTACATCATCCAAAGTCTCTTTAAGGGAAGTCATCCCACTCTGCGGGCGTTTTTACAACACCTCCGGACAGCTATTTTAGTGCAGATTTACAAGTGGTAGTTTTATATTTCTGTGTGGTTTAAACCAACCAGCAAGTCATTTGTCATTATTGTGTTTTTCCTCACCAATTAGACGATTCCAAACTAAACTAGAGTTGTATTAACAAAATACTTGATTTGGCCATTGTGGCTAGCTAAAAGAATTAGCAGTCATCCACCCACCAAGCCTTGCAGAAAGTGGCAAATGAGGACAAATGTGATATTATCCCAGTTAAATGGTGGAGCCCATCACAGACCCAGATGTTTCAGCACAGATCATGGACCAAGTAACACAATGATCTCCTCTGTTCACAGGCAAGTGCGGATTTGGAGCATGTCAAGCCTGTGGATCGTGGAGACATGAAACTTCTCTTGCCTCAAGCCGAGCAGGCTAAAGGGCTCAGCATACTACATTCGAAACAGAAAAACGACCGTCTGTGACCTGATTTCGAACAAAATCTGGTCCAAACGACAATTCGTTTCACTAGTTCGCCACAGCAAACCAAACAGAACTTTCCGGGAAAGTTCATGTTGGCCGGGAAAGACCCTCGAGCCACCATTGGTCCATGGTCATTACGTAATAGGTGGGTGTGTTGTTTGTGTGGCCACGTGCGCAGAGGCTATTTGCATACGTCATGTAAACCCCACCTCCAGAAACAAAGGGGTGTTGGATTGTTCGAAAACACTATACCGTCTCTCAGCGTTTTCGAGCTTCGTTTTACCCCAAAACGTAGAACGAAAGCACAATTCGCCTGGACTATGCTGAGCCCTTAAGTCAAGCACCCCAGATTCAGCTCTTCCGCAGTTGCGCAATTGTGAAAAACTAAAAAATATTTCATTGAGCTGCAATCCTGTTGCATTAAAAGTGATTATTTACACTGCAGTTACATGTATTTTAAGAGCATGAATGCAACTGAGACGTTTTGTGCAGCTAATTCACAGTGTTGTTGGATTGTAAATTCTTTTAAAAAAAGGATCAATGTTCATTCCACAACAAAAAAAATAAAAAACAATACGTGCATGTTTAGCTGTGGGTCACATAATGCTATAGCATCCTAACGTTATAATCCAATGCTTTTAATTTATGAAAATGAAGCATTTTAGATTTGTGCTTATAATCTTATGCACTTTGGAAACTGTAGTTAAGGACTAGTTGTAGTATAATTTGGTCAGGTTTGTTTACTAGTGGAGTTTAAAAATTGTTTGGTATATCAATTTACAAAAACAATAGTCTATAATTCGTTTTGTGTGCAGTGTGAGTTGCAAGGAATTTATTAATTATTAAATAAATGTAGATGTATTTAGAACTGGATGTGCGCAGGTTTGTGTTACACCGTGTCTACATCAGATGCGGCGCGGTGCGATGCAACACGATAAAAGACAATACAACGCATTAGAACTTATTATAATTTTACATTTTGTGCACACTGGATGCGGCGCGATGCGACACAACAAACACATTAAGAACAAGCCGTTGTCGTGTCGTGCCAGTCGCATCCAGTGTTCACAGTGTCAGGATATCTTGTTTCATTCCCCTTTTAGTTTTGCTTTGTTTCTTTGTTTGGTAAAGGTAGAGATGTCACAAGCTTTAATTATCAAACAGAACCTTTAAATGCATGTAGCTGAAAGCTCTTCAGCCTAGAAACATGTGTTTATGTGTCCCTTTATGTGCAGAAATGCTTCAGAATATGACCCTTGCGTGGAGAAGCAGGACTGTCTGGCAGATATGGGGAGGGCAGAGTGAAGGAGAGGGGTGGAAAAAGAGGTTCTGCTTGACCGTAAAACAGCCTGTCAAACAAAAATACAGCTTGTCGTCCTTGCTGGCTCTCCATCCTTCTTTTTCTGCTCCCTCTCGGGTGTGAAGTGATAGCAGGCTGCTGGTTCTTTAAATGACTTAATTAAGTAAGATGACCTTAACTGCTTTCTGTGAAATCGGCCAAGAGCGTGTCAGTTTCTCTCACTTGATGATGTCTGACAGTTTAAAGGCTCGATGCTAGAGGGTCTTAACCGTGAAAATGATGCTATCATGCTAATGGTGTTTTATTTTACTTTTTAATTAGAATAAAATCAGATTTTTTTAATGTTGCTGCTTTGATAGATATTTGTATCAGTGATACAAACACATAGGTGTTAATACTTTATAGTAATACTGTGGTGGCAAATATTTGCAGGCGATGTGAAGAGCGCGCTTGTAATTGATGTGTGAAATCATTTGTTTCCTGGCTGTGTTGCAGCAGTTGTTAAGGTCACAGGATTTCATTTATTCACTAATATTTCAGTGTTTCACAGCTTGGTTGTGATTTCTCTATGGACTTTTTATTTTCCTGTTGTTTCTCTGTCTAATATACCTGTTTCCCCCTGGTTTCTCCTGACCTTTTTCTTACACAATTTGATTTATCTCACGAAAGTCTCATACTTGGCAGCCATGTTTGCAACGCCTCCAGGCAGTTATTTCAGTCACAGCAAGACCACAGTCCTCCTATCTCTACTTGAATAGAGGAAAACAGACATTTCTGAAATCGCCGGCAAAAATCACAATTCAATCACATATTTCAGACCAACAGTTAAACCTGACATCAACTGTATCATAACAATTGTTTTCTAAGCTTAAATTGTGCAAAAAACCACCTTTAGCTACCGAAGTAATTTATGAGACTCTGTGTAGAGCCAAAGATATAAAAGGAACCCAGGGTATAGAGAGATGTATGGCTTAATGCGTTGTAATACAGTTTACACTATTTTTTTAATTTCACATTAAAGTCAATGCCATTGTTAATATATTAAGCCATACATCTCTCTATACCCAAGGTTCCTTTTAATATTAACAAGATGAGCCACATCTATTTTCCTGAGTTTTTTTTGTTTGTTGAGGGAACCAGAGTTTGGGTTATTTTTTAAATACAAACACAAAGTTATGGAAATAACAAGGTGTGCACTAAAAATCATCAAAATGCTACTGGAACATAACTTTCAACAGTATAAAATGAGGAATGAAGTATGCAAAATATGCAACTGTATATTGGGACATGTTAATGTTAATGTATGGATGGTGTTCTGATCACTGACTAGGAATAGTTTCAGAAGTTTGGTGGAAGTCTCTAGACTACTGCTGAATAATCTTATTTTTTCTTTATTTCCTCCTTCAGACATGCTTTTAGTCTATTTTTACCCATTTGTCTCAGACCAGACTAAAGCAGAGAACAATCTTGAACTGCTACTGAATCACCCCTGCTGTTCCTCTCTATGGCTTATTTTTAGGCAGCTGATGTCTTCATTAATTCGCATTAAGAATTCATAAAATCTGAATTAGCTGTCGTTTCGCAGATAATACATCTTGTCATCCATTTGTGCGGTCACCTTCGTACTTGCATGACTCATGCTTCACGGTTTTCCAGACATGTACACATCTATGCCACATTACATAGTCACCTCAGGCCAGATTTTATTTGTTTATTATTTTCCCCATTTGGAATGTTTGCTTGGTTTCTTGGCCAATATCTCTTCACCGTTCGGAACAGAAAGGCTTGTTTTATGTATGTGCCAGTGAGTAAATTTCAGCTGCAAAACAGACATGCTTAAATCTGTACTGAGCCGCAACCTCTCTCAGTTCTCAGAGTTGCGGCATGACTTCTCAATTGTTCTGTTATTATCTAACTTAATAATGAAGCCTCTTTTCTGATCAAACAGGAAGCAGAAAAGTAGGAGGAAGCCTGCAAACCGCATTTTGTCATCAGAAGTGAGGCACACCAGATGCATGCTAAAATTGTGTGTGTGGGGGATCCATAAAGAAGCTAACAATCAAAAGCTTGTAATATTGTTGAATAGAAGATTTAGAAACATTAAGTCTCCTGCTCTCCCCGTCTCCTCTATGACCAACTTTACTAATTCATTTTTTTTGTCAGAGTGGGGAAAGTATTCTCAAACTTTTTCTCAAACCTTGCTTCAGAATTTGTTTAAACCATGTGCCAAGTCACAGTTTCTTTGGTCACACTTTATTTTACAGTGCCCGTGTTACAGTGTAATTATACATTTAATTACTGAGTAATAAAAATTAACTACATGTACAGTACTTACTATAGGGTTAGGATTAGGGTTTGGTTCAGGGTTATTTACATGTAATTATGCATAATATATAGTAAATACTAAGTAAATACATGTAACAAGTGTAACAAGGACACCATAAAATAAAGTGTTATCTTTTTTTGTAGCACTGATGTATAAATTTGTCACCTGTTGGGTCAGCAAACATTGGAGGGATGGACTTGTGGTTGTTAATGCACTATTTTGGATGTTGCATTTAGTTGGAAACTTATTTACATTTAGTCATTTAGCAGACGCTTTTATCCAAAGCGACTTACAGAGAGTTCAAGGAGCAATAAGCGATATGTCATACAGGAGCAAGGTGCTAATACAAAGGTACTAGTTTCAACAAAAGCTAGACTAATACCTGTTGAGAGAAAGAGAGAGGGTTAGTGTTTTTTTTCCCTCATTTGTCTGTCAAGTATTCACAGAAGAGATGGGTTTTAAGTAGTTTTTTGAATGTTGTGAGAGATGTGGTTGACCGGACTGAGTTAGGAAGAATGTTCCACCAGGAAGGAGTCGTGAAGGAGAATGAGCGGTAAAGCAATTTACTGCCCTTATGAGAAGGCAATACAAGACGCCGCTCGTTTGCTGAACGCAGGGTTCTTGATGGGGTGTAGGAGGGTTGCAGTACAGCAATGACTTGTTACAGAAACCCTGCAAATGTCTGCACTAGAGGATCATCTGTGAAGTGCATGTGCTGGCGAGTGGACTAATATAACACGTAAGATATTGCATTTTGCACGAAGAACATTTGACAAGCTTATTTTTTCTAACTGGTCAACCATTGATGGATAATTTTAGCTTACTTTATAATCATGCGGTCAGTCCATTGGCCAATCACGGTTTTTGGTTGCAGCCACTCCTTCAGTATCTGTTTGGGTGATGTGAAAATGACTAATGGTGAGCTGTCAGCTGTGAGCAAAATGTGAAGCAATTAATGAACACATCACTTCTGATGAGACTGCAGTCGTCATCTTCACCTGCCTGGTGACAAAGCTCATTTAGCGCTGTAGTTATCTGATGTGTTAAACATTATCATTCTACTACAGTAGCCATTGTGTAACTATGGTATTTGTGGTAAAACCATAATAAACAAAAATAGTTTCAGATTATAGTGTCAGTATAGTCATCATAATTAAACCATAATGTCTGTAGTAAAGCTATAAATTAACCTGCATCAAATATCACATGCTGTGACAGTAAGTACTGAATAAGTATGTTCTAGTGTACACTCTATATAGTGTGTGTAGTTGCAGAATACATTCTGGACATAATAAGTCCACCTTGTTTTCATTGTCATGTGACCTGGATGCTCTTTGACCTGTGACATATTAACAACAGGCCTAAAAATAATGCACTTAGAAGTCATAAACAAGCACAAATTAATCACTATGAGCAAATTTCTGAATTTGAAAAAAAGGGTCATATTACAGTTTTCCTCTACTTTTAGTTCGACTTTTCGACTTTGGCGGCTGCTCTGCTCCCATGGGATATTGGGAATGGAAAGAATAGTGTCCATCCAATTAGGGGGGTTTCAATAATTTCATATTTGAATATTTGAGCTCATAAAAAACGAATATTCGAATATTGGTTTATTTAAATGAAGTTAATAATGACGTAATTTGTTACGTTTTTATTTAGTCACAATTTCACATCAAGCTTATAATTATCATTAAATATTCATAATGCATTAATATTATATCCTGTATATCGTTTTTTTATGTTGAAAAAATAGAAAAATACATAAAAACTGCATTTAAACCTGCGCGGAATGGTATAATACAAAAAGAAAACAGACAAAACAAAACAAACAAAACCCAACGTATATTAACAGTCTGTGATATATGGTTATCTTGTTTATTTTGTTTTACATGTTCTTGATAAGAAAAACAAGCACATAGGTCTATTCTACTCTGGTGAAAGTCTGTTCAACAAGCCGACGGTTAACAAGCCGACAGCAGAGAAAACGCGCTGCTCTTCTCTAACTCCCGGTAACAAAACCCAGATCTGACAAGAATATCTGGCTTTATTGTTTATAATGTTGATAATAAATAAAGTAAACGGGCTCGATACCTCATGCCGACTGTTAAAATCCTAAAAAATACCCCGCAACAAAGACGGAGCCATGGTGCTTGATTCCCTGATTACGTGACCGTCATCTGAGGAAGATATGCTGATAAGCACGCATATAAATATTTTTTTCTTTTGTCGTTCTTTTGTCAGTGTATGTCTTGTTTAGCTTTGCATTGGATTTGCATCAATAAATAAGGTAGGCAAAAAAAGCATCCGTGCGAATTTATTTGCAGGCTCTAACTTCAAGGCGACGACCCTATTTGAACTTCTAGAAGGAAAATTCTTGCTTTTAGGTATCTTATGTTAAGGCCAAATTCATTAACATTTGTTGGAGTGAAATGTACATTTTCATGTTTCAAGTTGTTGAAATTAGCATTACTTGATATTTTTAACGAACGAATATGAATTTACTAAGAACAACCGCTCCAAACAAGTAATGGTAATACATAAATTAATTATTGTTAATCATTTAACATTACTTTGATATTTTTAAACCTAATGTAAGTAATGTTAACGAATTCCGTGGCTCACCAGTTTTGAAACATTTGAATATGGTGTTGCATAAAACGCGATCCGGGCATCCAGTGTGTAAACTTAAAATATTTAAACTAGCTTGCGATCTGAGTGAACAAAGATTTAGGAACTCATACAAATGATTTTTTATATTTTCTGTACATTAAAAAAGCATTACAGAAGAAGCGTTAAATAAGACGTGACAACTCTAATGTCTTCTGGGTAACTTAACCTTGTGGTGACGCAGCTTTATTCTTATGAAAAATAGGAATATTCGAGCATTTTTAATAGTCGAATAGTTATTGCGGATCGAATATTCGTGCACATCCCTACATCCAATGCAAACTCACAAATCTCAGCAAAACCAGTAGAGCTTCCGGGTATTTCTCACTCACTATTTTTGCATACTTTGTTTCAAGCATATTATTTATGACTGATTTTTGCCTACTATGCGATACTATACTATATAGTAGGAGATTTTGGACTCCGGGATTGTTTTATTGTCAGATAATATACTAATCATGTTTTTGGCAGATTAACAACCATTTGTATAACAACAGTTTTGCTGCAAAGTTAATGGCTACTGTAGCAAAACCATGGTTAATTTGTGGATTCCATGGTTTAACTATAGCAACCATGTTTCTTGTTATATTTGTTGTAAAACCATGTTTTTTGTAAGGCATGCTTGCTAGTATAAAACAGTGGTTAACTGTTGGCCGGTATGGTTTGGTTGGGTTATGACTGATGACTTGAAGATGTAAGCCCACAATGTACTGTAAGTTAGTCTGTCAATGGTATACATTTATTAATGATGCAATCCATATTTTTCTTTGTTTAAAACAACAAATTAATTAGGCAAGTATGCCAAAAATCTTTGTTATAGTCTTACAATAATGATTTATAAGTCAAGCCCATATAATGATACTAAAGAAATACAGAACAGCAGCCTGCAATTTTAGGTTTCAAACAGAGATGCTGATATGGAAAGCTGAGCATTGCAGTGGTCCTCTGGCAGACCCTCGGGATTATTCTTTGCATCTGTATGGAGTCAAGTACCTTGAATGGAAAGATAGAAAGGCTTCTTCTGTCCTTTCACTTTCACGTCTGGTGTGCCATTCTGTTTTTCTCTCTTTTTGTCATAGAAAAGAAAATGTACCTCCTGTTTATCTAACACCATCAACAACATCTCCAAACTCGGCCTGAGTTTAACGCCCCCAGAGGAAACAATAGAAATGCGATGTATCTCTTAAGTTAACATCTCTATTGCTTACCAAAGCAAGTAAACCCTTTTGTTAAAAGATAGCATGTTATTAGTTTGTGAAGCGTAGTGAGGGTGTCATCAACTTTGCGTCAATTGCCAGTAAAATACCAGTTCCCTCCAGCACAGGTGATTGATAACAACAAAACAATGATTCTTTCCATACAAATCAATTTACCCTGGGATCAAACCCATGACCTTGGCGTTGTTAGCGCCATGCTCTAACCACTGAGCTACAGGAAAGTTATAAATAAATGTCATCAGGCACACAGAGCTATCTGTACAATCAGTTGCAGGGTTTATAGTACAGAAGTTTTCATATTTCCTTTATATAGTATTCGACAAACCAGTTTTTCAACTCGTCATACACATATGATTGTTTTTGGAGCTTTCAATGTGTCAAGACTTGTTTTTGTTCTTTATGCACCACTATAAACACTCATTTTTGAACTTACAGTTAAAGGGTCTGTCTCAGGGTTTTTCCTGGCTCAAAATGAGACGGAGGTGGTGCCATCCTTATCTTGTACAAACATGCACTTGTAGGCCTACCGTACCTTTAAATGGCTTAACCAAACACTACTTATTAAAACATAAAAATGAGATGAAAATTACAATTATTGAGTTATATAAAACATAACTTTTATTCAACCAAACAGAAATGTTCTAAATCAAATAAAGCTTTTTATCGTTTTCATCTAACGTTTCAGCCCACAATAGCAAACTAACCAGTCTTACTAAATGAGCAAAGCTCATTCACATCCTGCGTTCTCTTGTGGCACTGAGCTTTGAAAGATTCACTTATCTTTATATTCGCTAGTGACTGAAAAGTTTAAACATTTTAAACAAATCGGTTCAAAGGAGTCATTTGTTTTACGAGTCGTTCTGATCGCAATGTGCGTTCATACCGGCGAACTCGCGGTGTACAGTATAAGGGGCGAATCACATTTCGTGCACGCACAAATAGGAAGCGACGCTGGCACATTTTTCTAGGCGCGTCGGTGCCGCATTGAGATGGAAATAGTTCAACTTTACAAACGGAGCGGCTCGCGTTTTCCGCGCGGTTTCAGATGCGAAATGTGAAAACGCTGTTTCAACGAGCCAACTGCACAGCTTAAAAAATTACAATGATGTACGCCACGTTAATTTAAGAAACCTTTTAAGAAATTGAACGTACTTGCAAGCAAAACAAACAATATTCAGCTCCTATTAGCTCTTGTACACTAACTCTGCCACCTCACTGGGCTGATAACAAAACAGCGCCACCTCTGCGGCGTAATGCCGCAACTGCAGTTATAAATGAAAGTCCTTTGACAGAATACACGTGTTTTTTGTGAAGACACCCGACATAATTTGGGCGAGAGTCTGAGGCGGCACGAAAGTTGACGGAGGCGGCCGCCTCTAATTTTTTCTATGCAGGAAAAACCCTGCTGTCTTCACTTATTATTTAAAATGTATAACATCTTTTACATGTCTTGGTGCTTTTGAGGTACTGAGAGGTTATCAGTGAAACTGTCTGTTTTTGCCAATGATATTGTTTAACTTTCCCAGTATGGGGTCTAGAAGCATTTTTTGTATTTGTAGTTCTTCGTTTTTATGGCAACTGCATTTCATACATGTTTAGAGTAGTCTCTTTTTTTTTTTGGCATTTTGTGTCAAGCATGCACTGGCGCCTGGTTGCTTGAAAATGGGTAAAGAATAATCAGTTAACTACACATACTTTTATACTGACATGCTTGGCTCAATAGGTATTTCAAAGTAAGTCATAATGTATCTCAACTGCATTTAATTAACCCAACCGTTTATTGAGCCAAGACCATGCCTATAAAATATTACTACAATATTAATACTATTATCATCAACAAATGTTAATAAAATATTTGCTTAAAGGTACAGTGCGGGATGTTTTGTATGATCTATTAACAGAAATGCAATATAACATACAAAACTGTGTCTTTAGATGTGTATAAAAACCTTACATAATGAAAAGTTGTTTTTATTACCTTAGAATAAACCAGTTGTATCTACATAGGGAGCGGGCCTATCTACATGGAATTTGTTATGTTGCGCAGCCATGTTTTGTACAGTAAGCTCTAATGGACAAACAGCTCTACTGAGCGCGTTTCGTATATGTTGGTCTTCTTCTGTGTTTTTTTTAGACGCAGCTTGCGTCATCACTGAGTTGAAGATGCACAAAGTAGTAAGTCGTAGTACGGAGAGAAGGAGGAGTAGTCGTCGTCTAGCTGAAGCAATTGATTGTTCTGTCTTAGAAGTTTTGATAAAATGGAGGACCATGCGTATTGTGCACAAGAGCCGACAGAGCGTGAATCTCCGTCGTCAAAGAAGCGCAAACGTGATGCTGCCAGACGAATTGGAGACAAACGGCGGCAGAAATCCAGGATAAACATCGGCGTATCTATTAAGTTACCAGATGGAAGGCACTGTTGAAAGACAAATGTTTTCAAGGCGACTCCGAAGTTGCCTGTTTTCTGCTAGACTGGTAAGATAATTCAACATTTTCAATGTTTCCACTTTTTCAATGTTTACCAAACAACTGTTTTGTTGAAACGGAAACGTTAGCATTTTATACAAATGGCCATATAACCTCCGAATAATAATGTTTTTCCGTCCCTGCGGTACGTACTCCGGTTGTTCCTGACTTTACAAAGGGGGAGACAAACGTCTACTAACTTACACCTAACTGCCTATGTCGCTGTCAGATCAAACGCTTTGAACAGCGTTGCTATTTATGATTAGCTAACTTTAGTTATTTCACTACTCTCAGCGTGTACTAGATAGCACGCAAGAAATATATCTAATTATAGAATTGTAACAGTAACTTTCGCAATAGAATACATGTTAAATGATTAATTACGTTAATATAGTGCCTTACCTTTGTAAAGAAACATCGTTGCTTGTATCACTGCTATCCGCTGTCTCAGTAGACGACATCTTTTTTTTACTGTTGCGGCCACCGTCGTACTTCGAAAGGGAGGGGTGAGCAAATGACTCAGAGATTCGTTGCAAAACTATAATACATCGCTAGTGGCCGCTGATTTTCAAGAACTGCGCCTTTAAATTGTTGTCAATGAATGCTTTTTGTTTTTGCTTTTTTGTATATTAAGTTTAGAATAAACCCATATTCCCTGATATCCTTTTTGCCGAATCATTTTGCCCAATTATAAATGCCTTAGTTGTGTTTTGTCAAAAAGAGGCTGGCGATAAACAGAAAATTGAATCCTGACAGCTGTTTGTTTCTCCAGTGCCAAGTTCAGAGTTGTCATAGTTGAAATTATAATTTTTTCCCTGTCTGGTGCAGTTGATTAGATCATGACAGATTTAGAGCGCTTTGTGCTTTCCCACTCAGAGCATTCTTCATGGTACTGTGATGTCAATCAAATTTGTTAGCTTCCCATTGCAGCTTTTGTTTCCTGTTGGCGCAAGAGTGCCGTGGGGCTGAGCTGGGCTATCTGCACCTGCATTTCAAATCAGGATGGGAAAGGAGGGGTTTGTTCTCAGTTGGAGCTAAGACTGCAGCTGGACCATTTGGGATCTGCGGTTTGAACCAGTAGATCAGGGAACGCAGAAGTTTTAAACTGGGGCTTAAATCCCTCGTGCAGTATGACCTCGTGCAAAACATCCCATGATTCCGTCGTGATGGACACATTTTCAGCAGTGTTGGTAATGTTTAATGTGGTTAATGTTTTAGTAGTGACCACAATATTTAATATTCAATATCAGTAATTGAATAAAAATGAATTGAACAAAAAAAAATTCTTGAGCTTGTTCCTTTGCATTCTTGGATAGCCTTCTTCAAGGAGTATACATAAGTGATGCTGTCATATTATTTGACCTGAAAGACTTTTGCCTGCAGTTTTGGAACAGAGCACATATTAGTCACTTTGTTGTGTAGCATGTCTTATTTGTTAAACTGTTTGCTTGGCCACATACACAGAACACCAATAGAGCTTCAGGGATTGTTTTCAGAATGGCCATTTGTGGATTTGATGCAGAATCAAACTTTTGTTTATATCCCCAAATAAAGGATTAGGTGTTCCTTTTTGTCACTATCAAATTTTTATTTGAAAAAACGGTAGTGACAATTTTTGAATTCTTATGAGCCTAGCTCAAAGATGCTAATCAGCACATGGTTAGCAAGCACAGTTCTGAACAGCCATTTAGTTTTTATGTACACACATAAAACTACATTTTATGGAATAACGACCAAAATGATTGCTTAATTGCAGAAAAAAAACATGTTTGGTAGTGACGTTCCTTAAAGTTACACACCGACTTCTGAACACATTTACTTCAAATTAATAAGACCGATCTACTCACCATGTAGCTATTAGAGAGAGGGACACAGAAGTTATTCTTGATAAAAAATGTAGGCGTGTGGCTTAAATCAGTCTCAGCCAATGGACCAAAACATAAACTGTTTCGGTGACATGAAAATGCGGGACACATTTTTTTTACATAGTTTAATCATTTTAAAATAAAATAAATATTTTTTGAACTTATAAAACCTCAAAAATGTATTTAGTAAAACAACTATGGAAAAAAATGAAAAATATATTTTAATATTTACATAAGTTGAAATTTAGGGGTTGGGGTTCGGGACAGCCCTCTCCCAATTGAAAGTACCCAATAAATGATAATTTTATATATATATTAAGCTTAGTGATATTTTAAATATTATTGTGGGTTTCTATAGAGAAAATAAGGATTTTGGTAAACAATTGAGATTTGAATACTTGAATCCTTTTTAAATGTGTTTAAATGTGGGACAGCAGTTTGCACAAATTCTGTAGAATGGCCCATATATATATATATAGCCCATAACAGGAAGTTAGTCATACTGGATTGAGTAGATAAAGACATCATTTTTTATTTTTGTGAACTGTCCCTTTAAGGTCACATCTCTGACTTCCTCTGTGTCACAGCTGGCCCATGTGGCCTCATTCCCCTCCCCCTTCCTCTGTTTTCTTCCCTCTTGGTCCCTTCTTCTCCTCAGGGTCAAGGTTTTCCCAGCAACTCGGATACAAGAGCAGAGAGTCGTGCAGTTTAGCTTCATCCACTGAGTGCTGAAAAATGAACACACAAACACATTAAACATGGTTGACAAAAATACACAGCTTTTCCTCCCTTCCTCTTTCCCTTTTCTCATTTGACTAGTCACTGTCCTTTATCTCCACAAAATGCCACATTATTAAGGATCCCTTGCTAGTTGCACTCAGAACTGTGGAAGCAGAAATCTAAAGGCTTGAAACATCAACTTCTATTGTCCAAATTTGGTGAGCTCTGTAGCTTTAGTTCTTTCTGTTCTCGGCACTTGGTGTGGCCATTCTCAGTATGATGGTTATGAATGAAAATCCTAGTTGATGAGCACTTTCTAAATTACTCCAACCAGCCCGTCTATCACTAACAACCATGCCAAGTGTGGAAAAGGCCATTTTCACAATGACAGTTAACTTCCGCCTTTCCGCAAAGCACTAGTTCCGGAAATAATATTAGTGGTAAAGTTAATGTTTTCATGTTCATGTAATATCGTGTTCTTTTGGTAACTTTGTTGATAATTTCTAATTCACCATTCTGTAAATGCTTAAGATAAAAGTAGGCTAAAGCTAGCAGCTACAAGAAAAAAAAACGTGCATCGATACTGGCCTGGGCTGTATCAATATATCTAGCACTATTTTATATTAATTTATAACCACTCACCTTTTCAAACTCCAATGTTTACGAGATATTGAAAGATAATCTAAGCTAAACGCTTATCCAATAATACCATATGCTCAGTGCTTAATTTGTCAATTCCGAGGTGCCGGAATAAGGGGGCGTGGCACATCCGGCAATTAGTGGGGTGGTGAGAAGTAACGGAATGTGCAATCTCTAAATGGAAACGGACATGCGATGATAATCTCAGAATTATCAAAGAAATTGACGGGGTCACAACCATGGTAAATATGTGGTTGCCATATATTTTCGGTTTTATTTGTGGTAAAAATGTGGTTAATCTTCATTAGAGATTTGCAAATGAGCAAATTAACAGAATGATAACTTCTACACTTATCCTAGTACCTTAGCTAACGCAAAAAAAGACAAAAATGTGTACCTTCTCTAACCAAACAGGTACTGCTAAATGAAGAATTTAAGGCCATTGTCAAGTTTAGATTGTCTTGTGAGAAAAATCTGCCGCACCATCACTAAGGGATAATGGGCAGCCGGTTGTTATCGCAGAAATAAGCCCCGACAGTGTGATCACTGATCAGGACCCGACCCGAAGCGGAGGGTCTTGTATCACACTGAAGGCTGCTTTACAGCCGGCTGCTTGTAAATTATCCCGTTTTTTTACACGGCTACTTGCCACATGAGAAAAAAAAAACTGGACGTGAATTTGAAATATTTTATTAGCTCATTTTTACTGAATGCAGACCTTCCGCGAGGTAAACGACGTTCAAACGTCACGAACAGGCAAATTGGTTTAATCATTTGTAAATATAATATCATGTATGTTATTAAAATACATATTTATAATTTATTTTTGTGTAATATTAAACTGCCCCTCTCAAAATGATTAAAAAATGCTACCTTATTTTCGCGGGTTTTTAAGGATGGAACGAATGTATCCTTCACAGCTTTGGCTATCCCGAGATTCATTGCGCGCCTGTAACGGCTTGAAATTTGTCAATAATCATTCAAAACTTTAGTTAAATAAAAGTATGTAATTCACAATAGTTACATACTTTTTCTTATATTTCAAAGAATTACCATAAAAGCATGTGTAAAGCAGGTGTTCACAAGTGAGCCAAAAGTTCTTTGTCTGAAAACTTCTTTGTTTCTTGAAGCTGTGATAGATCCTTGTTCATTCAAGTGCTCTCTGGAGTTGTTCAGCTGATGGGACCTTCCAGCTGCCAGTTCAAGGTTCTGTAAAAATGAGTTCCCATACAACATCCCCGTGATCCTGCTTCTCTGTGCATTAGGAAAGACTTGGGATATGGATAAGCATGATTCAGATTCTGTACCGTAAAACTGCTTTTAATCAATCTGTGTTGTCATAAAGCACTATATAAATAAAAGTGGCTTGACTTCCTATCATAACATTATGCTCGCCGGTCATTAGTGCTATGTTTAGTGGTAATGGAGATTGATTTTTAACCGCGTTGGCTATACTATTAAAGAGAGTATTTGTGATCCATAATCATATTGCATAACAGGATTTTGATTTTAGAGGATGTGATTGAGCTTAGCACCATGATTGAGTAACATTGTTATAACACTGAATTACAAGCACTCCCTTACGAAAATTAACCATGTTTTTTTTTTGTGGTACAAGTGTAGTAACCATGTTTTTTTGGTGCATTGATTACTTGGGGCAAAACCATGGTTTTACTACAGTAACCATCGTTTACTATGGTTTTTACAAAAAACGTGGTTTTCAAAACCATGGTTATTTTGTGATAACCATTGTTTTACTACAGTAACCGTGTTTTTTTTTTGGTTTTAACTGTAGTAAAACCATGGTAAATTTTTGTAAGGGGTAAACAAACCTGGTGGTAGCTGTAGTGTACCCCATGTGTTAGAATTTAATAATTATATGAGAAACTGACTCTCTCGATTTGACAGGTGAGTGTCAAACCTGTTCTCATGTCAGTATTCACAGCAGGATTCTCCTTCAACACCACACGAGGAATGGAACCTAGAAGAAAGCGCGTTTATCAGGGCTCCAGACTAACTTTTTTTACTAGGAGTGCTGTAGCCCCTGACTGAAATGTGCAGTTTTATTTTCATTTCAGAGGGATATGACATCACCACTCAATAACAGGGACATACGGAATCGGCAGACTTCTTTGTTAATTCTGTGCTTAAATTTAGGAAAAATCTGCAGAATTCTGTTGAACAGTTTTAAATGCGTTTACATTTGTACAGAAATGTAAATGTGTTAAAATAGTTTTAAAATACTACCTGTCTATGCATTTAACTGCAGGTGACAGTGGTTTGGTTCTGCTCATCATTTAAAAAGAGGCAGAGCTTACAGAGAAGCTTTAAGTGCTAAGTAAAGAGACCGTTTAAACTCTAAACACAACAGACCAAATTAGTACTGAATTCATTTGAACCAACAGAATATGTGCATGTCATTGTGTATGAAAAAGTATATATTTTATTGTGTATAGTGTTAAAGCAAAACGAAAGGGCTCGTCTTAATACGTTCTTATGATGATTTTATTGTGTATTGAGGACACTTTTCATCATGTTCACAACACAATGTAAAGATAACTTCATATAAAGTTAACAAGTTCATTCTTGTTGTGAACGGGTTGGAAATGATTCAGCGCTGTCTCAGTAATCAACAGATAATGGCGTATTCTGAACTCTTCTCGGTTAGTTTCGTTTTAGGCCGATTCACATCGCATATTCATTATTTAAATGTAGATGCGTGACAGGCGCGCGCAAATAGGTTTCTACCTGTCGTCCTGTTCGCTGCTTTTTGTCAGCTGTTGTTTTGTATATGATTTGTGGAGATTTGCGGAGATGCGGCGACCTGCCACTATAACAGTTGAATGTCATTTTGCTTCAGCATTATGGATGAGATTCCCGCTGACACTGATGCGAGGAGCAGGCGGGCATGAAGCAATGAAATGACGAGTATTTGTGTATGGTATCATGAAGTATCCGCTGTTCCCTGCTGACTAGCGCTCAGCCAGCATGTGTGTGTGTGGCAGCTGTCAGAGTGATTGGACAGCAACACGCTGAATGTCCATGAAGCAGGAAGCAACCCTGTCACAGCACCATCACGGCCCAGTAAAGCCTCTTTCATACACAGTGCCATTGAATGCGACATTTGAGCAATTGCTTTTTAAAGCCACTCTTTTTGTAACCCGTTTCCTCTTTTTTTTTTTTTTTTTTTTTTCTCAATTTGCTCATTATGTAAGTTGCTCAATATGGTCATTTCGATTACACACTTTGGCCCGGTTTCACAGACAAGGCTTAGCCTAAGCCAGGACTATGCCTTTTAAGAAATTAGCCTATTTAAGTCAGTTATGGCGCTTATATATTTTAAGTTGTGTCAGGGAAAGTTATTTTCAGTTAAGACCGCTCAAAATTATTTTTTGTCTGGGACTAACCTTAAGCCTTGTCTGTGAAACCGAGGCTTTATGTAATTTTGCTGAGAACAAGCTACAGAAGTGATGTGCATGAAGGATTTGTGTTTAACTGTTAAAGCTAAGTACTGTATAAAGACCTTAATTTGGCAACATTTACAACCTGTTTCCATTTTCTGTCAATAGTTATGTTTTGACACCCCAATAAACTGGTTTTAAGCCAGTTGTTTGCATCTTTTGCTGTAGTTTGTCAGGCAACATTTTTGAACATTCCTTTTGCCATTATTTGTAATAATCCAGTGAGAGTTTAGAGTGTCACAGCAGCCACATGGAGATCTGGTCCCATCATCATCAAGTCTATATATTATATTACATGAAGAAGGAGAAAAAATGATACAAACTAAATCGAAAATAACTGTGGCAATGTCTCCCAGACGCTAGAAGAAACGTACCTACTGATTGAAATTCTTTTATAGCTCATTTGTAACAAAACATATTTGTAACCTGGCATGAGAAAAGAGACAGCGGAGTGATGCATTAAGGTTCCAGTGTATGAAATTTAGCAGCATCTAGTGGTGAGGTTGCGAATTGCAACCAACGGCACACTCCACTGGTCACCCCTCCTTTCTTTTAAAGCACTATGGTGGCTGACACAGGCCTAAAATGTGGTCATGTTTTGGCTTCTTTGCCGAAGGAGATAGCGTATTTACGAAACCCGCTCTGTAGAGAGGTTTGTCCGTTTAGGGCTACTGTAGAAACAACATTGCGAATTCCAAGGGGACCCGCGCTGTATGTACAGTAGATAGAAATAGCTCATTCTAATGTAATAAAAACATAACGCTTCATTATGTAAGGTATACACCTCTGAAGACATAATTATGTATATCATATTGCATTTCTGTTAATAGATCTTAGACTTTTAAATATGAGTAGTATCAGTCAAGGTACCCGGATGAATGGGTTTGTGATCAGGTTTAGATGTTATCGGGGGACAACAAACCTCTGAATGTTGTGTCTAACCAATCAGAATCAAATTTCCTAAAGCACTGTGTAATAATTTCAGGGAATTCATTTTTTTATTACCAATTGCAAGTAGAGTTGTGTGACATGTTTTGCCTCATGTCTCTTATTCTTGAGTGATTGGACTTATTCTTTATTAATTCTAGTTTCTTTATAGTCATTCAGATACCAGCTTGGATCATTCTTGCTCTGTTTTTCAATGTCCCTCTTCCTTTCTCTCTGCTTCAATGTGTCTGTTGAATAATTCACTGCATTTAAGATGGGAAGGTGAAAAGGGGAATAGCTTTAAAAGCTGTGGAGGGCCAAAGATGCTGTTAGTGCAGAGTGTGTAAATGTAGACTTAATGTTGTGTGTATGTGTGAGAAAGGGAAAGCCGTTCAGGGCTGTTTGTACAGAAACAAGCTAACTTCCAAACTCGACTGCAGGGCTCTTGATCCTTCCTGTCACTCAGCCCTGCGGCCGCTACTTGGTGTCTAGGGATTGCGAGACAACATCTGTTTGGAGAAGCGCTGCTGGCTGCACGATAGCTAGCGCAACACTGAGACAATCTACATGAGCGTACGGGAGTCCAGAGCCCTACTTTGTCTGTTAAAAAATCTTTTGGCTTGACAGCTGCCAACCTGCTGAAAATATGCTTAGTTAGAGAGCATGTTTGCATCAGTGTGTTGCGTCTGAATTGGGAGGGATTCCAATTTTTCTTGTTTTGTTTAAATTGCAGAGAGACTCCATGAAAGATGTCAGAGGAGACAATTGTTATTGCCAAGTGGGACTACACGGCGCAACAGGACCAGGAACTTGACATTAGGAAAAACGAGCGTCTGTGGCTCCTGGACGACTCCAAAACATGGTGGCGGGTACGAAATGCATCCAACAGGATGGGCTACGTTCCTTCCAACTACGTAGAGCGCAAGAACAGTTTGAAAAAAGGCTCCCTGGTGAAAAATCTTAAAGACACACTTGGTAAGAGACCTACTGACCTTTTTTCAAAAGCAAGAATTACTTGCAGCAACAGAGCAAGTGGTGATGTGTCGTGCTTGCAACAGAGTTGTTATGAGTTCGACTCCTGTGAACCACCACTTCATAAAACCGTCTGCAAAATGAATCAGATATGTAACATTTGACTTTATAATATTCCAAAATTTCAATGTATTTGGTATAAACCTCCACTTTTTTCCGCTTGAGATCTGTACTTTAAGGACCTTCAGAGGTGCACAATTAAAAGAACCTTCAACGTTAAAAGGGTGCAAGCAGGAGACAGTAATTTAAAGGCTTTTGTTGTAAAACCTAATTAGTTTCCTGGCAGTTAATCACACAGGGGAGAGAAGTGAACAGATCAATCAAGCGTGTCTCGAGGCGTAATGTGTGCGTGTGAGTTCAGAGGTTTCAGCCTCAACTATCCTGTGGTTGGCCAGCACAAAATAATAATGCTGTTATTTGCTAAATCATATTGACGTCGGAGAGGCGCCTGATTATTTGTTAGGTCACAAAAATCACTTGTGGTGCAACGTCGAGCACTGTGGTTTTGTTTTTATTGCTCAGTTGTTGTTGTGAAGATTTGATTACTTTTTAACCACTTGGGCTTACAAGCTAAAGGCATTTTGATAATATGCAGACAACAGGAAATGAGCCGTGCTAATAGCATGAATGATTTTTCCTCAGCTTCTTGTTTAATCTCCATGTCCTAATTTTTATGAATATTTCATGGGTAAATTGAAATGAAGCAGAGACTCTTGATTTGATTTGTGTTTAAAGATGAGATGCTGAGAGGGCATTTTAATTTATTCTGTATGAGAGTTGAGGGAAAGGCTTGTGCAGGGGAATGTGGGATTGCACTGCATTGCATTTGGAGCAAGTGCTGGGAAAATGTAAAATTTATGCAAACGAGAGGAAAAAATGTCAGCCGCAGTGAGGTGTAGGTAACGACGGGTGTCAAGTGCTTCAAAATTTGCATATCAATTCTAGCCATAGCCTTGTGGCAGAACGCTTCGGGCCCATGAGTTCACCCATATTGGCCAAATATTGGCCAATTCTGCTGTAGTTTCGGTTGCCTAAATCACATATATCATTATTTCATTTGGATTTCAGGATCAGTTTGTATGTTTCAGAGATATTACAAGTTTGTAGTTTGATTAATTTGTATTAGACTTGATTTTTATATTTTTTGTTTTCATGTTCATTTTAGTTTAATATTTAGCCATTTGGTAGCCATGTGCTTTAGTTGTTTGAAATTTTCTTTATTTTATGTTGCAATATAAGGTGAATCGATTTTTATTTCAGGTTTAGCTTTTTAGATTTAGTCAGTTTTTTATTTATGTTCAGTTGATGATTTTAGAACTCAGCTTATTTCAATTTATTGCTGAGTTAACATTTCAAATTTTTGTTTAATTAAAGGTTTGTTATTTTATTTTATTTCAATTAACAGACATGTTTTGATAGTTTTGGTAAACTACAACAACCTTGCTGTGTTTTCTTTGCGGCTAGGCTGGTAATTAAAGGGACACTTCAACCAAAAATGAAAATTCTGTCAGCATTTACTCACCCTAAGATTGTTCCAAACCTGTAGAAATGTCTTTGTTTTGCTGAACACACATGAAGAAATTTGAAAGAATGTCAGATCTCGTCCCCCATTTACTGCCATAGTAGGGAAAATACAAATAACGGGAGTCAATGGGGGATGACCCATATATGCAGTACGGTGACTTAATTGAAAGTATTGAAAAGATTCATAGATCAAACTGATGATACGTGTTAATGGACACACCCTCAATATGCCAGACCTATTGCGTTTTGAGTGCTATCAAGAGTCTTTCTAAATGCCAGTAAACATGTACCATAAGGATCAGGCATGGCTTTTCATGCGAATGCAGGTAGAATGCTAAGGTGAAAGAATACATCAATACATCCCTACAAAGAAAAAGAAAGGGTTGTTTTGTGAGTGCAAAGTCATCACTTTCTAAGACAGGCAGAGCAATTAGGAGCATATTCTACATCATTCTCCTTTCCAGCTGACAGCTATTTACAAGTTGTCCACACAAACACACTGCACCATCCTTTCTCTGTCAGGATAAGTGGGCCGCAGCTCTCTGCCCCCTGTAGCATTGACCTCTCTAGAGCATTCCCTTTTCTCTCCTCCCTCGCTCTTCTTATGAAAAGCATTACAAGCGGTGCTTAATTACTGACACACAAGACTCCGCATGGACTCAGCCCATCTCCAAGAACGACAGGAAATGGGGGAGTGGCGGTTGAAGACCTCTGTGTGCTTAACCCAGTGAGATACTGCAGACTCTGTCTCCAGCTATTGGACTAATGGCTGTTTTGATGATGTTTCGGGGGTCTGGCTTTTGGGTCATTGGCAGATGCACCCCTGCTGGTCAGGAATATTTAAGAAATCATATCCACTACTATTGGCCAATTGATCCTAAACTGTAGGTCTGTGTGATGACTCTTTCATTATTTCAGCATGCTTTATGTACTCTTGACATGCACACGCACACACACACACACACACACGCACACACACACACACACGCACACACACGCACACACACACACACACACACACACACACACACCCTTCTCACCCTCATGGTTTACTTAGCTAGCTCCCATCAGTACAGAAAATGTAAATGTGGTGTCAAACTCCAAAAATAACAAAACAATATCATGACCAATACACCTTTGCTCTCAAATGTCATTTTTGATGTCAGGTGTGGTGAATATTTGAATATATTAATATTTAAACATCAAATTTATTATTTAAAAAAGAGCAGCCACACTTTCTAAAGCTTTTTGAGCAGCTGTATATTTCTGAATGTGTGAATGTAATGTTCTGAATAAAATTTGCAATAATACCATGTATTCTATATATTTGTTATATTTCATAGTTTCTTGTTTTTCTTTTTTCCTTTTTGTCACTGCTTTCCGTATTAATATGCATTTAATGCAAAGCTGCATGCTTTGCAGCATGCGCTATATAAAAGGGGATAAAAGTGCTATAGAAATAAATTGGAATGGCAGAATAACTCATAGGATATTGTGTTCAACAGACGGTTTGGAAAAACATGGGGATGAGGAAATTCATTGAATTCATTTTTTATTAAGGTTAGTATAATCTTTGTTTTCATGCGCATGAAATACAGTACAAGTTTATTAATACCATGACAGTTAAAATCTCAATTTTAACATGTTGTGAAAACAGCCTGAGGTGTGAAGGTTAATTTTTCTTCTCTGTTGAAAGAGCGGCATGTTCTGTGCTCCTGCTGGGACTTGCGTGATTGACAGCTTGCCTCTCTTCCTCTAAAACACCCTTTAACCTCTGGTACATGACACACACTCCCCGATGACTTGGCAATAAATGTGTAACCCTACTGACGTCTATAAAATCATATTAAAGTCCATCAATCACTGCAATTATATCAACAGTTCTGTGAGTGTCAGATGTGTTTTTCAAAATCAGATTTGCCACCAATAAATAAACTAGTTTGGCGTTATTATGTTTGTCAAGTCATTCGCCTGATTGAAAAAGTCTGCAAGGTGACGGGAGCATAAAGAGGCAAAACATGTTGTCCTTTTGGGTGTCGAGTTTGAATGTGCGGTAGCCAATGAAATGACAGAAGTGCCTGGGCCACGCCATGCTTTTTTGCATGTAAGCAACATGACTCAGTTTCTCCAACCAGCCATAAATGGTTGGGCAGGCTCACTTTTGTTACCAGGAGTGCTTGATAAGATGTGGCGTTTGGTCTGCATATGAAACTAGAATGGTAGATTTAATTTGCCTAATTCTGACTTCAATCCTGAACTTGTCTAAATATCCTATGTATTCGATAGTTTTGGTTTCACTGTTCGAATCTGTTAAACCACTGAAATGTTTCGCACTGACTTTAGACAGAAGTCCGGCTGTGGGAGCTGCATCCTGCTGTCTTGAGAAACTGTTTCTGTGGAAAACATTGACCTTAAATTCCCAGAGCTGCTTTCTTTGGTGAATTCCCACTCTTTTTTTTTCTGGTCCAGCACTTTCTCATGCCACAAAACCCATTACTGCCTTAATGAAGCATGAGATCTTCATTGCTGGTTTAACAGTGGCTGAGGGACAAAATGTTTGAGGTTTCTGTCGATAAGAGTGTCGTTGTCTCTTGGGAAGTGAAATCTGCTTCCTCTCTTGACTTTCTCTTTCTTCTCTGATTGTTTCTAGAAAAAAGATCTTTATCTTTAAATTCTCTGATAAACAAGGGGTAAACAAAAGAAATGCTAGATATAATTTACGTTCCCTTTTGTTAAATGTCTGAAGCGGCTTTGTGTCATTTCTGTGACACTAGCAGAGGTGGACAGTACTTCCGTATTTTTACTCTACCTTTACTCAAGTACATTTTTTGGAGTAGAAATACTAGAGTAAAAGTAAGGAAGTACTAGATATTTAATGTATCTAAGCATTAAAGAAAAGAATACATGTATTTATCAAATATAGTGGCGTAAACAGGGGTTTTCAAACTTTTTCATGCCAAGGAACCCCAAATATGATTAATCTTTTGTGAGGGACCCACTTTCTAAACATTTTTTTTGCATAAAGCAGCATTTAAAAGTAAATGTTTAAACAAATAGTAAGTGTGATATAATAAAGACAACATATTGGCTGTAGAAATAACGTTCAGTAGATTTGTACAACTTTTGCTGTCTTTTTTGGGGGGGACCCCATAGAACATTCTGGAGGTCCCAGTTTGAAAACCCCTGCTTTATAATGTAGAAAAGTACAAATTACCCAAAGTAAAAAGCACAGATAAATAAAGTACTTGAGAGTAAAAATACTTAAGTAATGTCCACCTCTGGCCACTAGCAGCATCAAACAGAATAAAAAAAATATTGACTGTTTCCAATCAGATTTCCTAAACACTATCCAGGTCTTCGATTGTTTGGACAAAAGGATACTTCTATCTCAAACCCAAGGGTTGAGACAAAAGAACCTGTAAATGGCTTTATTATAAATTAATAAATAATATTATAAAATTATATATTATTAAGTATTTTTAATTAACATTGAACAAATTATATTTATCAACCTGTGAAATTGTCTCTGGGACAAAACAAAATTTTCGCTGAAACCTGCAAAAACGATTAGATTTATTCCCTCTGAAGAAAGTCATTGTCATTTAGTGTGCTCTGCAGGTGTGCACTGAGATGGGGGTTGTGGAGGGCTTTGTTTGTGTGAGTGTTGTTTTTACTGAGTGAGAAAGGCAGTGGCAAAATGAAGTGTGTGCAGGCAGGTGCAGAGAAGTGCATACAAGGCATGGATCATATGCACACAGGAAGGAAACTGCTTACTGGGTACTATTGTGTGTGTGCACGTGCATGCAAGCAAGTGTATATTTATACTGTACAAATTTGAGTCAGGAACGTAATTACATGTTTTGTAATTTGATGAAGCTGCCCATATTAGGTGGATGATGGGTTAGGATACCTTTTAGTTTTTTTTTATCATATGCTGACCAAGGTCACAATAAAACATTTCAAACCAACAATTAAACCTGACGTTAAATGTACCATAAATTCCATACATTTACGAAATTGTTTTTGAATTTTTTGGTCTGCAGATGCTGTGCAGATGCGAAGACGCTGAAGATGTGTAACAGTGCTCCCTAGCATATTACAGTGAAAACATGGATTGTCCTAAATTTACGTCAATGCCAATGCATAAATGACAAAAAATTCTGTTGATGGTGGGGAAAGAGTTTACATCAGGTCATCTACAAAGCTTGGTTTACAACATTCATTACAGAACCCCTCTCGTAGGAAATCGTCAGTCTTTAACAACCCCCAGTTAACTTCTTGTTTGTGTTTGGCTAGTGTCTAATAATATAACTATTTTATTTCATTTTTGTTAATATTAATTTGTATTTTGCTGTATAACAATTGCATTAGATAAACGAATTGTTGTATGTTCATTTAATAAAATATACAATTTGTAGAATGGGTCCTGTAGTTCGGTCGCATTTAAAGAAACCGTATAGTACATTGACATCTAGCTTGGTATCGCAGTCTAAATTCAAAATATTGGAGAGACAAGCTTAGCCAAGTAACGGTTGTTCTTGGTTTCTTTTGATTGTTATCAGAAATAATCTACAGGCACTCTATTGTTTGTGAATGTGTACCGGAAGTTCAGTTGGGGTCACAAAAGTGCGCATGCACTTATGTTTGTTAAGATGAAACCGTCAATATAATATCTGTATAGTATAATATCTGTAATCTTTTTGTTATGAATCACAAAAATGTGCATCAAATGATTGTGTGTAATGTTTTATGATCTCTGTCTTCCTCAGGCCTAGGAAAAACAAAACGCAAGACGAGCACACGGGAAGCCTCTCCCACGCCCAGCACAGAAGAGTACTCATCTAACGGTGGCGGTACCGAAAGAATTTACGACCTGAATACCCCCGCAGTGGTGAAGTTTGCCTACAACGCAGAGCGGGACGACGAACTCACTCTGGTGAAGGGCGTACAGCTGATAGTGATGGAGAAGTGCAGCGACGGCTGGTGGAAGGGCAGCTATAACGGCAAGGTGGGCTGGTTCCCTTCCAACTACGTGCAGGAGGTTGAGGTCGAGGAGACTTCTGCCGACTTCCCTGTGGTCTTCTCCTCACTGCCGGACCTCAGTAACGGTCAGGGCCCAAGGGTGCTTCATGCGGTTCAGACACTCTATCCTTTCAGCTCAGTTTCAGAGGAGGAGCTAAACTTTGAGAAAGGAGAGACGATGGAGGTGCTGGAGAAGCCAGAGAACGACCCAGAATGGTGGAGATGTAAGAACTGTCGCGGGCAGGTTGGCCTGGTGCCAAAAAACTATGTGGTAGTACTTAACGATGGACCTTTATCGATAGCCTCGGGCTCCTACTCCAAGCAGAACAGCCACACGGGGCCTTCCCACACAGGAAAGTTCGCGGGAAAGGACTGGTACTATGGCAACATTACACGGCACCAGGGGGAGCGTGCTCTGAACGAGAGGGGTGTGGAGGGAGACTTCCTCGTGCGAGACAGCGAGTCTTCTGTGAGTTGGCTATTTATCTGGATCTTATCGAATGGGGCACAGTTTAAAACTGTTTTCACTGGCTGTGAAAAGTCATTTTTGTGACATTTAGTGTGACATATTTATAGAGTCATTTCACGTAATTGGGTCTAAAAATCTCTGTGGGTCTAACTGGATGTCAACACAGTGTGTCATTCTTTAAACACAGTACTTGCTATGTCTATCCGAAATACTCTATGGGACATTAAGAGTTTTGAGCAATGCTTACAGCTCCCTCTGTTGGTGGCCATTCACTAAAAATGTTTCTTTCTCTTTCTTTCTAGCCTTGTGATTTCTCTGTGTCTCTAAAGGCAGTCGGGAAGAACAAGCACTTCAAGGTGCAGTTGTCGAATGGAGTTTACTGTATCGGTCAACGCCGCTTTAATGCTATGGATGAACTGTTAGAGCACTACAAGAAAGCTCCCATCTTCACTAGCGAACATGGAGAGAAGCTTTACCTTATCAAACCCCTCCAGTGACTTTCTACACAGAAATGAGCCTTAGAACCAGACCTGACTGGAACAGAGCTGATTTGACCTCACACTGAGCCAAGTGATGTCTGCAACATCTCGATGGTTCTGCATTTCTCACCAGCAACCAGAGGACTTTCAGAAGAGACTTACCAAGCCAAACAGTGTGGGTCATTTATGGATTAAACATTACTGTGCTGAGTTAGAGTAATAGTGTAATGTGTCTTTTTGCTGAGGTCGATAAACATTCACAAAAAATGTCCTTTGTGATAATTCTCTCACTCATTGCCTTGAAAATGCAAGACAGCCTTCATAAATATTTGTCATACAAAGATCTTTATCGACACATCCTTGTTGATCTTATACTTTAGTTCAAGATGATAGTTCAGACGATTTCAGTAGCACAATCCTCAAGTCCTCACAGAGCAAGTGCTGGCTCTTACCAAGAATATAGACACTGGGGAGTTGCAGGAAACTACGTACATAGTATCTGCCAAAGAGAGTGTTGATGACCGGCAGACAGGTACTTGTCGCCCCCTGGTGGTTGAACTTGGAGGTCTGTCTTTTATAAGAATGTTTTGTAAATGCTTAACCAAATGTGCCACCCTCACATTCAAAGCACTGCTCATCTGTTATATAAAAATAACTAAATTCACCTCATTTCAGATTCACTTCTCTCTGTATCAACAGACCTCCATAGACCTCACACACTGTTGCCGTTTCAGTTTCGTAATGGTTTTGCCCATTTACAAAGGAATTCATTCATCACCTACAGCTTTTATTAAAGTACGAAATGTCTGAATGTGACTGAGCATTGTTATTTAAAACCATGTTTATTTAAATGGAATGAGAAAAGATGTTGAAATGTACTGAGCTCCACATCCATAGTAGGTGTGCAAAAAGTTAATATACTTTTGTTTAATTAAACATTTTGCAAAAGTGATGGTTAAGTGGTGTCTTCTTTTTATTGCTTCTTGGTAATGTTTTGTTTGTAGTGATAAATGTGATACACTAATGTGAGATCTAGTGTGCTGCTCATTGCTCCGTATATCATTGATGTTTGAGAAAACATACATACAACAGTAAACAATTAGAAATTAGTTGAATCTAAAGAAAATCTGTAATCTAAATTTCAGTAGAATTCTTTTAAATGCATGCTCTGTGCTTGGAAAATACATGTAATTTAACCTCCTGTCCTCAGCATGAGGTCACAATGTCAGACTGTTTCAAAATACAATAAATTCCAAAATATATATTTCAATTGAAAAATGGAGATGTGTAAAGGCTGGAATACACTATAAGACTTTTGCACAGATTTTGTCCAGAGTTTCAGTCTGGATTTGTTGCACAAAGTTTGCACTAGTCTGCAGATTTCATTGCGTAGTGGGTGAAGACCTGTTTTTCTCTGCAGACTTTCAAAAAGTCTGCAAGTGTGTGATGTCTAGTTTTTTACAAATCTGTTCAGATTTTAAAAGTCGCGTAGTGTAATCCAGTTTTAAGATATCAAACAATACATAAAGTAAATTCTTAATGTTATCTTTAAAAATGTCTGTGAAAGTGATGTCTTGTCAACTCAGTCAGGATTTTTATAACCCTTAAAAACTCTAAGCCACAGTAAGACGCATGGTCTGGAATTCTTTGCAGTCACAGCTTTAACAAGTCAGCTCCATCATCCAGTGATAATTCTGTTAATAGTTGTGGGATAAATCTATGTTTATTATAGCAGCTTCGATTAAGAAAAAAATGGCTCTACAAAAATATGTAAAAATATCCACATTTGTCAACTTGTCAGAGTTGACTTGTAAGCTGAAAAAGGGTAAGTTTTTATGTGGTGACATGCTGGCTATCACATGATATTGTTTCATGTAAATAAACATAAATAAACATTTATATATAACTTAAATTATTGGTAAATATAAATAAATCCATCTAAATATTTCCTAAATATATATACATGAACTGTATGTTTTTGTGTTTATAAATACACAGCTTATATATACACGTTTTTGAATACTACATTAATTAAAAATGGATGTACTTGTAGACAAAGGAAATTTAAGGTAATCAAGATAATATATATATATATATATATATATATATATATACTACATAGACATATATTATGTTAACACAAACATTTATTCTGGATGCGATTAATCGTTTGACATGTACATGTTGTAGAATGTACTTAATCACCCAAGTCCTTTTTCTGTGCATTATAACTAAAGACTTCACACTATAGCTGTATGGGTCACATTAAAATAGCACGCTTTTTCCGTGACGAAGTTGACACAAATTAAGTTATGAAGGAGGTAATTATCTTAAATTTCTTTTGTCACCAGTACAACCATTTTTAATTAATGTAGTATTCAAAAACGTATCTCAAGAATCAGTTAAATACTGTATACTGTATATACTATTGCAGCAACAGTTTGCGTTCACTTTGTAATCTACTTAAAAACGAATCAAAGCATGTTCATGGTTGTTACTACTATGGTAACAGTTGTAATGGACGATCATGTCAGCTGCATTATATAATATTGTTATTAAGTGTCAATTTTATCATTGAGATGAAGTCATATGCAGAATGTACTGTGGAATAGTTTTTTAACATTTGAAATGTGGATTTTGCCTGAGCCCTGGTCAGTTTTGACAACTTCTGATTCTGTAGAAATAATACTTTAGTACGCTGCATATGTAAACAGATGTTGTTTAAAACTTTTTGTGCTAGAATGTAATAGTCACTAGATGGAACAGGAGTATTCTGCCACTGAGCCATGCTGTCATGTTATAGGTTTACATCTGGGGTTGTTAACATTTTAAGATCAAATAAGCTCCAATGTAGACTCGTAATGTTAACATTATGTTGATAGCACTACATAGCCGTTAAACAAACATAGAGTTGGTTTAGTCAGTTGATTTTATCTTCAACTGTCTTTACCACCTTTGTTAGGATTCATTGCTCCTTTGTATTGTGCAAACTAAAAACAAAGATTGCCATTAGACCGTTTTACAGTTGATTGTTTAAAGGCAATAAAATAAAAAAATATTTTGCAATGTAAAAAAAGCCATAAACCTGTATTTAGAAATGTGGACTGTTTAGAATTAGGCATGGAACAATATCAGTTTTTCACATTTATTTTCATACATTTATAGGATTTTTATTGCAGTATACCATACACTAATGTTGCACTTAACATTCACATTATGTAGTACACTGTTTTCAGTAGCAATAACTTTATATGCAACTGGTGCATATAAAGGTATATGCATTCTTCTCATAAGCAAGGGTTGTGTTAGAGCATTTTTAACTTACTGATAGTAAGTAAGCTTCTGTGATTTCTGAGCAATGTAAACAAATATGCTAATGTTATCTGAAATTATTCACGGTATTTTGAATTCCCTACAGTAACAATATTGTGCAGTTATCCTGATAAATCATACTATTGACAACAGTCTATTAAAATACAAATAAGTAAATACATAAATAATATTTATTACTACACTCTTAAAAAGTGATTTGTTGTCTCACCAACCATATTGTATTATGTTAAGTAGCTTCTACTTAAAAATATACACATTTATAACATTTTTAGCTTAATTTAAAATCCTTTGTTCATGCAACACAAACATATAAATGACAAGAAAAGCTGAAAATTATGCATAAAGTGAATGGAAAAATTTGAGTTGTGCAAACTCAGTTAAAATTGAGTAAACCTAACATACATTTCCAGCAATGAACTTAATATTATCAGTACAAATGCTGTGAGGAATATCCATAAGCCCTTGCACCTGAAAAGTTTGATTATTAATGCTTTTTTTAAATAAGCCCTTTTGGGACATTTACATGTATATACAGTAGATGTTAATAAGATGTTTAACAAAATGTAAGATGTATTTGATATTGTTTTGTTGTCAATAATCATTTTCTGTTAAGTTATCATTTAGGTGATTCGTGTTTTCTTTGGTAAGCATAGACCCTTTTCAACCCATTGTGTTTCTTACCACAATAAGGAAGACACACATCAGAAATGCTTTGTGCTTCTGTGGAGAATCATTCAATGACTGATATCAAATCATTCATCAATATTTCAATACTATTTTTTATAATAATATACTTCACTATACTTTTCACAGATCTTCAACAGATCACTGGAGCTGTGCAAAGATCCTTCCTGCTTCAAACACTCCACCATTATTCCCATCCCAAATAAATCCAAAATCACAGGACTTAATGATTACAGACCCATTGCCTTAACATATGCGGCTATGAAGTCATTTGAAAGACTGGTGTTGGCTTACCTGAAAGACCTCACAGGACCTTTACTAGACCCCCTGCAGTTTGCTTACTGAGCAAACAGGTCTGTGGATGATGCAGTCAACATGGGACTGCATTATACCCTACAACATCTGGACAGACCAGGGAATTATGCAAGAATACTGTTTATGGACTTCAGTTCAGCCTTAAACTCCATCGTCCCAACACTCCTCCAGACCAAACTAACCCAGCTCTCTGGGTTCCTAGCGCTGTCTGTCAATGGATCACTAGCTTTTGACAGACAGGCAACAGCTAGTTAGAATTGGTAAATTCACTTCCAGCAGCCTTAAGATCAGCACTGGTGCCCCCCAGGGATGTGTGCTCTCCCCACTGCTCTTCTCCCTGTACACCAACGACTGCACCTCTACTGACCCCTTTGTCAAGCTCCTGAAGTTCGCAGACCACACTACAGTTATTGGCCTCATCCAGGACGGTGACGAGTCTGCTTACAGAAGTGAGGTTGAGCAGCTGTCTGTCTGGTGCAGACATAACAACCTGGAGCTAAACACCTTAAAAACAGTGGAGATGATAGTAGAAACCCCCCGGCACTCCCCCCACTCAACATCATGAATAGCACTGTGGCCGCAGTAGAGTCATTCAGGTTCCTAGGCGCCACCATCTCAGAGGACCTGAAGTGGGACAGTCACATTGACTCTATTGTCAAAAAGAACCAGCAGAGGCTGTACTTCCTTCACCAGCTGAGGAAGTTCAACCTGCCACAGGAGCTGCTCTTACAGTTCTACTCAGCTGTCATTGAATCCCTCCTTTGCACTTCCATAACTGTCTGGTTCGGCTCAGCTGCAAAAACTGACCTTCTAACTAGCTGTTGCCTGTCTGTCAGAAAGCTAGTGATCCATTGACTACAACGGATAGTCCGGACTGCTGAGCGAATCACTGGCACAACCCTCCCCACTCTCCAAGAACTGTACTTATCCAGATTGAGTAAAAGAACTCGCAAAATCACTCTGGACCCCTCACACTTTGTCTTTGAACTGCTGCCGTCTGGTCAGCGCAACAGAGCACTGAGCACCAAAACAGCCCGACATAGGAAAAGTTTCTTCCCTCAGGCCATCTACCTCATGAACAGTTAAATGTTCTACTGTGCAATAAAAACATGTGCAATTCTCAACTATATATACTCATATTTATTATACAGATCGTCGCTGTCGGGCTGAATCCTTGCATCTCCAAAACCATTATTTTTCAGGAAATTAAAAAAACTGCATATTTTTTAGTTATTAAACACTGTATCGTTAAAGTTGGTATTATACCTTATATTACTATCATATACTGTTGTGTACCAACATTAACACAACATTTCCCCAAAACCATGTTTTCCCCAAAACCATTAATAAAGATAAATAAATTAAGGCAGAGACGATTTGCACTAGGTCCGCCCACCAATATGTGATTGGAATAGAGAAAGTGTAAGAACGACGCTATTTTGAACATTGACTCTAGTGGTGTAAGGTGTTAAGTCTGTATAGCGTGACATAGGAGGTCGGGGTTTTAATCCAACTCTCATATTTGTTTTCAATATAATTGATTTAAGACTTAAAATTCATTTTTATTCATAAAGTTTAGGGTAAGGTTATGGGTGTAGGGCTTTAATATCTCAATAAGTTGCCATCATTTGAACAATTTTTATAAATATAATGATTTACACTGTTATTATTGCATAATATTTAATGCACAACATATTTATAAGTATCAATAGCATCTAACCACTATTTCTACTTAATCCAAAGAAAATACAGCTAATTTCGGTTAGAGTAAAAAGCCTTGCTGCCTTGGGCGGGATATTTGTACTCTGTGTAAATAGACACTCCGTAAATAAAAATAAATATAGTACATTTTATTAATGTGTCTATTCACTAATATCCATTGAAAACATCAATAACGTTACTGTTACAATGACAACACAAGTGTCTCATGACGTCACGGTGTCACGGTTAGCGTGGTGAGAACCCAATTGCAGGCAGCGTTTGCAGACACAAAGACTTTTATTAAAATAATAACAAAACACCCACGATTGGGGAAACTTAACTAAGGCAGTATAAACATTAAAAACAAAGACTTCCTGCGAGGGAGAAAAAAACAAAGGATACAGGATAACTTAAACTACTTACAAGAAACTAAGACACAACGTGATAAATAAGAACATCCAGACATGGGTAAGGTAATCCTCAAGGCAGGTAGCACAAATAACAAGGCTCAAAACACAACTCACAGGGCATGAAGAACAAAACCAATCACACGACATTAGTCAGGGGTGCACTGGCCATCTGACGTACTGGGCGTTTTCCCGGTGGGCCGCTAACGTATGGGGCCGGAACGGAGGCATTGTTAGAAGGACGTATTATAAATGCGAATGCACGCAACGTGAATGCAAAAGACACGTATGCATGAACCCCCCGTCGACAGATTCAGTGGAGGGCCGATGCGGGCCTAAAAATGCCAGGGCCGATTTTTCTTCCCAATCCAGCCCTGTAATTAGTGAAGGTCAAGTGTCTCGAGCGGTCTTGTCCAAATGGCGCAAAAACGAATTTCAGACTTTTTTTACTGAACATTAATGTCCTCATGCAGGACTTCAGCAGCGTCAACCCAGAAAGAAAGGTCACTTTCAGAGTTTTGCATGCAGGCCAGCAGTAATGTAAGGCAATTATTTCTTGATTTGAGATTGTGGCTAGGTCAGAATGTGTAACGTTATGGGTGGATTTCTATGTGCTGTCACAGTGCAGCATGCACTTGTGTTTAAAGGGGTCATTTGACATGGCTAAAACGAATATTATCGTTTGTTTTAGATGTAATGCAATGTGTATACACGATTTAAGGTTAAAAACGTTGTATTTTCCACATACCGTGCATGTTTGTATCTCCTCTTTGCTCCACCTCTCTGAAACGCGCAGATTTTTTACAAAGCTCATAGCTCTGAAAAGCGAGGTGTGCTATGATTGGCCAGTTAACCAGAGCGTAGTGATTGGTCGAATACTACAAGCGTGTGACGGAAATGTAACGCTTCTTACCATATTTGAAACATCAGGTTTCAAAGCAATTGTACTGACAGGAACGCCCACCTTACTTGCGTATACATTTGGGTGGTCTTAGTCAAATCATACCACGAACTGACGTAGATTTGTGGGGGTGTGGTTACACGAGGCGTTTCAGGCAGGTCTAGGTGAGCATTCACTTTTAGATAGAATGCATCTTGTGTTCCGACACTTTAATTTTTGCAATTTTCTGTGTCCAATACAATGCATGGGCAACTTATAACACACCCAAGACACAGAAAATCACGTATTCGCACCATATGACCCCTTTAATCGCGTGACTGGTTTTCCCATGATTTTTGTTTGGGTGGTTAAGCTGCCACCGTGCAGCTAGTTTCGTACAACAGATTGTGCTTTGGCTATAGGCATACATATAACATGCGTTTATGTGTGTTTTTATGCTGTATCCTATAATCACACTGGCATCCTTCTTTATTCTCGGCAGCAACTAATTTTTGCATCTGTTATTTATTAACATTAAACTGTGCAGCTCGCTCATGGCACAGTCATAACTTCTGCCCTGGCAAAAAAAAAAAAACACAGCACCCCCTAAACGTTCCCGCGGCTATGGCGTAAAGTGTGCTTGACGCAAATTTCGTCATCAGAATAGTACATGCGTACTGTAGGCGGTCGCGCATTACATTGCTTGCAGTAATTAGTTTAACCACCAGGTGGCAACAGTGTCCTGGGAACATCGATTCAAGGTAGTAGAAGAAAACGTGTTCCCTGTAGGCCCGGAGAGGTATTGCAATTTGTTGCAATGCGCATTCATCAATTCCTGTGTGTATGTGTATGGGTCAAAAGCAGTATACTTTGCAAGGCTGTCCAATTTAGGTTAATGCTAAAATGTAATTTAATGCAGTGCAAAATATAAATTACAAGTAAAACAACTGTAAAAAATGAATACAGAAAACTCCTTCATATTAAAACAGTAGCCTATATTGTTCCCTATTTTTACAGATTTATTTAGAGTGTGCATTCGACTGTACGCACACGCTCGAGTACACATAAAAAAATAGGTATGCCACAGTCTTTATGTATGTACCTCAGATAGTACATCTGGTACATTCGGTTCCCCTGTGGTGGAATGAACTACCAGCCTCCACCCGAACTGCAGCATCCTTCACAACTAAAAAAACCCCAGCTTAAAACATACCTGTTCCGCATTTATTTGACTAACCAATAACTGTCGGACTGTCTGTCTGTCTAAAAAAAAATATTATTGTTGTTCATTCTCTCCTTTGCTTACTCAGCTTTAATCCTCCTAGTAGCATGGCCTTGTAAACTAATGGTACTGTTTAGCGTGTTGACAAATGCTCTTCTTTTGTAAGTCGCTTTTGATAAAAGAGTCTGCCAAATGAATAAATGTAAATGTACTGTCAATTACAGCAAATATGACCAAATAACAAACATTCTTACTGTGGTGGTATTGCAGTGGTGTTACAACACAGCATGTTGATGTTTCATACATTTCAAAGAAAAACAAAGGAGAAAAGAAAGGTGAAAAGAAGGTTGTGTCTGTGGAATTTTACCAGAGACCATAAGCCCGCTGCTTTAACAAAGGATTCTTTCAGCTATAGGTCAGTAAGAAAGTGCGAGAATATACAGCAAATAAGACATGTGGTATATAGACCAGAAGAATGAGGGGTATGACATAAATGGTCCATGTGAAAGTTAAACAAGGCTGTTTCGGCCTCTATGTGGTTTTTAGGGTCCGAGTTTATGAACAGACACCAGATGCACACGCACATCACAAGACAGACTCAGGACTAGCAGCTACAGGTAACCTCAGGCTGACAAACTGAATTCATTTCTTTGAACATCTGTGCCAAGTGGTTTAATACAATTTGTTAATATCAATACCATATTTGAATCTTCATTTTATACAAAAGGAGCATTGTTTGAAATGGATGGACGATAATCTTGTAAGGCCTTTATATTGTGTTGCTGTTGCTTTCAGTAGGTGACAATGTCTCGCCTGTGTTTCACGCTCCTCTTGTGTGTGGTTTTGCTTGGACTCCTCTGTCTCACGGGTAAGCATACTAATGTTTGATAACTTCGTCATGTGTCTATCAAAACTTGAAATATACACTCTCAGAGAATGTATCTGTTTATATTTTCCCAACCCCCTGCTGTTGATAGAGTCTAGACGTCAGAAAATATCAGTCTATGCATGAGTTTCCTTTTTTTAAAAAGGGAAATATACATGAGTTATGGATGAAAAGGATAAATAAAACTGGCACAGTTTTTGAGAGCTGGCATACTTTGTAGGATTTCTGTAAATTAAAATTCACAAACCAGAAGCAGTATTACACAATTAATGAAGAAAGGATTGCTCTTTATAGAAAATAAAATAATGATTAGGCCTATATTAAAATTTTTCATGTGCCCATATGATTAGGAATATAGACTGTTAAAAGCAATTTAAAACATGCTTTAAAAACTTTAGAAGAGACTTCACATAGGTGTTTGAACAACCAAATATTGACACCCGAGCGATTAGAGAGTTAAAAACCTCTAGTAAAATGTATTTATTTGATCAATTATTTTATCATGCTAAGGACCTTTGCACTAAATTGCCCTCTAACTTTTTAAAGTGTGCAAAAACACTAACATTGGAGCTGTTATATAAAGTTTCAGTTTTAAGCTCTTGATTTTCTTTGTGGCAAAGACAAGAATTTCAAAAATGTGAAAAATTAGAACAGACAGGTCTGAGACATTCCTGCTAAAATATTTGGACTTTATCAAAATAGCTGGAAATCCCTGACTGATATAATAGAACCCTGTCAGAACATTGAAAACAAACAATACCTCAACGGTTCCTCTCAGTGGAAACATGGCACTTCTTCCAGAAAGAGAAGTCTATTCTTCCCTTTACCTGAGTGTGTGTGCCTTCGCCAGTCAGGTGCGGCATGCAAGGATAACAGATGAATGGTAGCTTATGAATAATATGATATCCTTGGCATTAATACAAGAACCTTTAAGAGCAAACTGAGTGCTGTATGTAAATGTTTGCTGTGAGCTACTGTGAACACATTTTAAGTGATCACTCCTGCATACTTGTTGAGTGGCTTCTTGTCGTTTTCTGTTTTTAAGTGCCGTGCATGGGACAGAAAGAGAAAATTGAGATCAAATTAGTTACAGCTTTGATTGCAAACCAGAGAATCTTTGCTTGGCATTTAAAGTGACATGCATTATTAGTGAGGCTCATTTAACTCTATTGTAAAAGTCAGAGTTTGAATGCTACAACCTAAGAGTAGATTTTTAAATGTAACCCTATAGGGCTCATTGTTCATCTCCCTGTGTTTGTTTATTTTACAGGAGCAGAGGAAAGCAAGGGTGAGCTTAAAATCCTTCCTATAATTGCTTCATGACTACATTTTGCTTACAATTTATCTACATATAAAATCTATAGCCTACAGTCAAAGGTTTTTTGGGTTACTTATCTGAAATGTTTTTTGAAATTATTATTTTTTTCATTTTAAAAACCTTTTTATTTGATATGCTAAATGTTTATAATCTTAAATTAGGTTAAATTCATTTATAGATAAAAATATTTATATAATTGATCAATATATAACAGTTTATTTTATTAAAAACACAACAAAAAGCAAAAAACACTTTACAATAAGGTTGTATTTGTTAGCTGACATGAACCAACAATGACCAATGTCATTTTAAAGCCGCAGTGAAATCAAAATTTAAGTTTTTTTCCTTTGATTAAAAATAAGTTAGCCTTAAGGATGTCAATAAACTGATATACTCCTATGCGCTGACAAAATTCCCATTTAGAAGATATAACCGTTTAAAACTGACAGTTTGGAACGTGTGCTCAAAAAAATCTAGAAATTCCATGACATCACGCTGCACTTCTGCCTCTCGTCAAAGTTCTCGTCCAATCAAATCCGCTTTAGAATCCGAAGAGTCCCGCATCCTTCACAATGAGAGCTGCAGAAGCGGCGCCTCATATCAGCCATTTGTTCGCACATTTATTATGTCCTACATGGTGAATGACACATAATGCACTAGATGGGAGATGTTCCAGACAGTGTAACCATTAACATTAAAGTCTTAATTTCGTGTCAGTGTCACGCGAGTGGTTGCACGTGTGTCCTCTGGTGTCCTCCGGTTCAGAGACACGATAGCACAGAGCTGATCATTTGCACGATCATACGGTCAAATCCGCTGAGAAAACAAAACGTATCTGATCCATTTCAAGTCTACACAGAATGTTGTATGTTAAGGCTATATGGAAGACATCGGACATCACAGCCTTGACGAGTAAAGGAGAAGACAAATGCCAGTGTGACTCACCAACGTAAATAACAAGCTTCAAATGACACATCACTGATCTTCTATTCTTTTCAATAGACTTTTACAACACTGTGGCTATTACGCTGTTAAATGCAGCTTTGCTAGGCTGACTGTGTGTCGTAAACAAAACGCTATTGGTTATTTTAAAAGGGGGCGGGGCCATTCGATATGTCTCGCTCTCTGCATTTTTCAGTTAAAATTACGTCAACATATCAAATAATGCTGAGCGTTCAAAGGCATTGCAGAGGGCCTTTAAGCATTAATTCATCTTTTCATGTTAATGTCAATACAGTTTGTGATGTTGTTGCATCAATGTACCGCTAGGTGGCACTCGATCTACTCGAGTTGCATCGAGAGGCAGAGAGAAGTAGTAGAGATACGGAGCGTCTGCCTGCATGCTAAGATGACTGCTAGATTTGTGAATAAAGTTACTGAAAGGAATCCACGGTCTCCAGCTTCTTGTCTGCAATAAGACATAACACAGTTGTTTATGGTGTATTAACTAATGCAGTTACATAGTTTGATTTTAAAATGTATTACACTAAAAAAAAAAAAAAGTTGTTGAACCAATTTAATTAAATTAAGGAAAACATTTCGACGAAATTGAATAAATTTTTTCCAAAAAAAGGATATTTTTTAAATGATTTTTGTAATCTTGTTGTATGAACTTATTTTTTAGTAGTCTTGACTAAAAAAAATCTGTTGGATTAACATAAAATAATCATGTTACAAATCAGTTTCACACAATAAAATTATGTTTACTCATCATAATATATCTGCTCAAATTGCCCATTTCCTCAAACAATCATGATTATAATGATTGGTTTAACATAAAGTTCTCACCTCAAATGTTCTTACTTAATGTGAAATTTAACATTTCTATATGGATAGTAAATAGATTAAGATAATAGTTTAAGACATCTTAACCAACATTCAAATTTAAATACTGTATGTACCGTCCCACTACATAAGCAAAGGTAACACTCTTCTGAACATGGTAACCAAAGCTCAAACATATTGCAAACTCTTCTAAATCTCAAAGATAAATGAACAATAAACACTAACAAGTGTTTCTCTTAACTGAAAAAGATGTAATACAACAGTTAATTAAGAAAAAATCTGTCTAAATGCAGTCTTATGCAAAGCATGGCAAATGGAAATCATCTGCCAGTTTTAACAATTCTGTGTTAACACAACACAAATCATTCATGTAGTCCAAACTTAAATGGAATAAGTTAGATGACTGAGCATAAAAAAATCATGTTGTGTCAAAAAATTAAAGAATTGTTGAATTAACTTGTTTAAATTAAGTAAACTCGACGAGTAGCAAAATTCCTTTTTTAGGAAATGCTTAAATTAGCATGAATTAAGATTAATAAATGATGTAGAAGTATTGTTCATTGTTAGTTCATGTCAGCTAATGCTTTAACTATTGTTAACAAATGCAAACTTATTGTAAAGTGTTACAAAAATGTATTTGAAATGGATGATTTAGAGCAAATAATGAAAAAGCAGCCAACGAGAGCCTTGAATAGATAAAAACTCCAATACCGTTTACGAATTCTTTGTGTTTGTGTTTCCCTCCTCTTTCTCTCGGCTCACAGCTCAATCAAGAGAAAAAAGAGAAGTGCCTAACTGGGCGCTGACATCTTCAGACTTCTTCGGCTGGATTGAAGAACTTCGCTCTCATGCTGGTTATGACAAGATTGAGGAACTGGCTAGGACCTTCTGGGCTCATTTTCCTTCTGCTAGCCGCCTGGGTTATGATCTTCCTGCTCCAGAAGAATAATGTTGCCTGGCTGCTGCCTGAAATGAATCTCTGTATTATTAAGACCTTTTTATTATACCTCATGGCTTTATCCACAAAATAAGTCTTTATTATTCAACTAGATCTTATTTGAGCTAAGAGGTGAAATCATTATGAGAGTCTTTTATGTTTTTGGTTGTGTAACATACAGTATTACGCAACAGCGTACAGAATAAAATAAAATAAAAAGCTTCTGTCCACAAAAAATCTTTGTTATTGCTTGAGTACTTCTGAATTTTATGAAATAAACAAAATAAAATGTGATGCATTTGTGTGCTACACGCAGGTATATGAAAGAACAGGCATTGTACAGAAGCAGAAGAAATGATATCGTTAGCATGAAGGTGTTCTGTTATGAGGTGGGAATGCAGTCCATGTGCAGAGAGGTGACCTTAAAGCCACGGTCACCCCCCTCAGGACAAATGCGTGCTGGAACACAAACCTTCTGTGTTTGACTGCAGGCTAAAATCTCAACAGTACTGTATATAACCATATGATGGTGCATGTAGATTAATAAAAAATACCTGTATAAGAATTTTGCACCTTTACCTTAAATAACCTTGCAGTAATTTTGGAAAAGTACCATGTGTTCCAATAATTTTATATTACAGTTTTTCTCGATTGCTTAAACACATTTCTTGAAATTATGCCTTGTATTCTCAAAACAGTGAACAAAAATCCATAACGTCTCACCCAATTCTCCAAACATCCTATTTTCAGGTCAAAATGAAGCTCTCTTCTCTAAACCATTCAAACTTGCTGAAAAACCAAACTTTCCCCCCAGATATGACACACAAGCCCTCAAAAACACCCACACTGCAACATAGTCTTAAACACTGGTGAGATAAATTCAAAACACTGTTAATAAAATCTCTTTGTGGGACTTAAGAATAATTTGACAGATTAGTGTTTATTAGAATATACAACATAAAAGAGTGCACATAGAGCAAAGTACAAGAATGAGCTTTAGGAAAAAATAAAAATAAAACATTACACTACTGTAAAGTAGATGAAGATGATCTTACAAGACAAGAAAAGTTCAAAAACCAAAGAACAATTGACAGTAAACTGGTCATGCAACACAATTCAGTACACATCTGCACAAATAACATTTACAGCCAGGCATTTAGCAGATGCTTTTATCCAAAGCGACTTACAGAGAAGATAAAGGAAACAAAACAGTGAGGCGATTTGTCAATAGGAGGCGATGTAAAAAATATGGCATCCTCTGCACCTTTGGCCCAATTTCGTAAAAGTGTACTATTTTCTGCAAAAATACGGAACAGGTAAAAAAGGCTACAAATGCACATTTGTAAACTTGATAATCACAAATTTGAGGGTGTACACATGCTACAGTTTACTGGATACAGAATAGTGAAATTTCTCTCATATAAAGTGTGTACTGTGATTATACTGTCTATAATGTTTACTGTAAGTAGTATAAAGCGCAGTAGATGATTCTAGGATGCACACTTACCTGTGCTCCTATTGATATTATCCTGAGATTCTGATTGGTGTGTCATCAGTTTTGCAACTGAATGTTTACTGATGGACAAATGTGTGCTATTTGAGTTTACAACTTGACACTTCAGTTAATTATATTGTGTGTTTGTGTTTTCTGAATGAGAACATGGTTAAACCTATGCAAATTGAGGCTGTTTGTGTGTGGGGTTTGTACAAGTTGGTGTATTGTTCTGAGAATGTGTTTATGGTTGTCAGAAAATGGTGAGTTGTTTCATGAATTGTGTGTTAGCAATCGAGAAAAACTGTATTATGGTGCATTGTGCAACATAAAAAATCTGATATTGATATCAAAGTTTGTTACAAACCCACAAGCATATACATAATCTGGAAGATACTACTGCACACCCATATCTTAGGTCCCTCTGAAATAGCCACAAATCTGATTTTCCACAGCGTGCTGACACTTCAAAGCTGTCAGGAAATTGAAATAGAAAGAAAAATATGTTTTTTGCATTAGGAGAAACATTGGTCTCATTCCCAAGATGCATTGCGGTTTCTGCTTTGAAATTTGCCCTCTAGAAAAACAGGAAAGATAAAAATGAGCACCAACAGGATTACCAAACTCAAACATTTTAAACGACCTGTTTGCTGTGACTGGGCAATGACAGTATGCCAATGTCATGCGTTTAAGAGAAAGCAAAAAGGCCTGCCAAAAGGCATGAAAGTATGAAAACAAGTCATTCTGTTTTTGATGGATGTTTCTCTTAGACAGATATTAAAAAATAATGTTGTTGTGCACACGACTCGACAGGCTAGTACTGAGAGTCTAAGATGGTGATCGCAGAGATTCTAAAAATTGAAAAAGGTAAATAAAAGCAATGAACATAATGAACCAATAAAAATAACCAAAACGCACAATAAGAGAAAACTAGCAAACACCAGTCAAACGTCACACACTCTGTGGTATTTGGAGGATCAGGACATTCCTCCACAAGTGGCAACTGGTCTCCAGCAGGAATGTTTGCTTGTTAGTCCGGGATAGCGCCTTGTCATTCATCTCAGTCCAAATCAAATCATTCTCAACCACACAGTGTAGCCAGAGAACAGAAGCATGTCACTCCCTAGCCTCTGTGTGCAAGCTGTCCTTCTCATAAGCATCCTGTGTTTCTGCGCACCGGCATCAGGTATGTCATTTAAGCTTTTGTGCCATTTTTAAGCAGTTAGCAATTTCAAATCTCAAAGCCATCATCTCAAAAATTGCTTGATTATTCAGTGAGGGTGGGGAATGTATACGTCTTGTAAACTATTGGTTCACATGAATTAGTTCAAATGAATCTAACTCTAATTATTATTTCATTTAACTATTTATTTTGTAAATCTAAATTAAATCTTAATGATAATTTTATTGTTCTTGATTGCTTGAGTGTCCTTTATTCATTTTATTAATTGTTTACTTCGCATTAAAGTAGAGAATGTGAATCTATTGCAGTGCATTACTTTTATTTTGGTTCCATGGTTTAATGTTCCATTTGTTAACATTAGTTAATGCATTCATTAACATGAACTAACATTTACATTGTTAATGTTATTTCATTCCACTATAATTGTTTGTTTTAGTTAACTGTGCATTAACTAACATTACAAGATATACAATTATTGATTTAAAAAATGTATTAGTAAATTGAACAATATCTAACTGTCACCATTATTTTATATAGGCTACTTAAAACATCATACTTAATTATACATTTTACATAATCAGAAACATTGCTTTTCGAAATCAACAGTAACATTATATCAAAACTACAGCATAAACCACCCCCCAAAAAACATTAATTAAACTAGCTCCACTGTTGTAGGCATGAATATTTTAACCAACACTAGTCATGTATTTCTAAATGTATAATTCATTAAAGTGATCTGAATTTAAGACGAGGCATTGTTTGTAAACCAGCATGTTTCTTTGGTTGTTTAGGTGGTTCGTCTAAGCATAGACTTCACAGGATCATCAGGAAACAAGATGGTGAGATAACATCAACATCAATGTGATATATTTTTTTATAAAGATCAGTCTGGTTAATGATCTGTGTTTTATTTACCACAGAAGCTAAGGAACCCTGCACCAGCCTGCAGTCCTCAAACATAATCACCCATCATGCCATAGTGTTCATGCCAAGTTTACCATCAGTTTTTAATTAGCCTGATGCCCTCCATCATTTCTTCACACTTGTCCAGAATTACCCATCAGCCTCTGGCCTCCAGCACTAACAGAGATTGATGGCTAATATGTTCTAAGCAAGGATTGCAAAAGTGTTTATAAACCAAAGGCATCATTGGTATTTATAACACAGAGGTGCAAATGCTCGGGGCATTAGATCAGGTCAGCGTCTCTGCGTGTCATCATCAGAGATAGATAGATAATTGCTTAAAACACTTTGAAACTGACCTGGGGCCTGCATTCTTTACCGTTCCTAAGCTATTTAAAGAGACAGTAATAAAACTAATCTTAATCCAATATGGAAATCTTTAATTGTGTTTTCTATTGTCTTTCTGCAGTAAAGGAGCTAAAAACCAGAACTACAGAACAGATTGCAGTGTCTCAGTCCAAGGCCAAAGAGTTTCTGTCAGTTCTTCACAGGTCTAAGAGAAACGTATGGGACAGAAGCCGTCCTGACGTCCAGCAGTGGATCCAACAGTTTATGTATATGGGCTATGATGAGGCTGTAAGTAAAACGGTCTACAATATACTACACAGTCTACTTATTGCACAGGTCCCTATAAAAGACTACTTTATTCTGACTGGTTAATCCCAGCACAGTTGAAAATATTCTATTATTATGGACCGTTTCAGCTGCAACAACATAAAAAACATTATGTGCCCCAAACTTACGATAGGTTGACCTTAAATATTCAATAAATGTTGAGTAGTTTTAAATTAATTTAATACAATTCAAATACAATAAAATATTAATTTTAATTCATATTAATACCAATTCAATTAAATAAATGTCTATACCGGACAGACCTGTCTCTCTCCTCCCATTTATTGCAAAAACACTTTTCAACCAGGTGTCTTCCTACCTATCCCAGAATAAACTACTGGATGACAAGCTGTCTGGCTTCAAAATAAACCACTCCAATGAGATTGCATTGCTATCAGTCACAGAAGCACTGTGGCTAGCCAAGGCGGAATCTAAATCCTCGGTCCTGATTCTGCTAGACCTATCTGCAGCGTTTGACACTGTCAATCACCAGATACTGCTAGCAACCCTGTCATCTCTAGGAATCTCAGGCACTCCTCTCCGCTGGTTCAAATCCTCTCTGGCAGATCCTTCAGGGTGTCATGGAGGGGCTTGCTGTCCACTGCTCACCACATGATTACTGGGGTCCCTCAGGGATCGGTGCTTGGACCGCTGCTTTTTTCCATCTACACGACATCCTTGGGACCCATCATACGGGCACAAGGCTTCTCGTATCACTGTTATGCTGACGACACCCAGATCTACATCTCGCTTCACCCAGACGATACCACTGTAGCAGCTCGCATTACAGCCTGCCTAGAAGACATCTCAGCTTGGATGAAAGAGCATCACCTCCAGCTGAACCATGCCAAGACAGAACTACTCTTGTTTCCGGCACACCCCACGGTGCAACACGATCTCACCATCCAACTTGGCAATACCACAATCACTCCTTCCAAAACAGCCAGGAACCTCAGAGTCATATTTGATGAACAGCTGTCCTTCAATGATCACATTGCAAAGACAACACGGTCATGCCGATATGCCTTATTCAACATTAGAAAGGTTAAACCCTATCTCACTGAGCATGCGGCACAACTCCTTGTCCAGGCCCTGGTAATCTCAAGGTTGGACTACTGCAATGCTCTCCTTGCTGGTCTTCCTGCAAAGGCTATCAAACCACTCCAGCTGGTTCAGAACGCAGCAGCACGCCTCGTCTTCCAACAGCCCAAAAGGGCTCATGTAAAATACTGTGATAATTAAAAATTATTTTAATATTGTTTGTCAGGGGTGTTTGATCGTTTTCTAACCTTAAGAAGAAAAGAAAATTATAAGTAAAATTAAAAAAATTCCAATAATGCTCAGTTGATTAATATTTGCAAATCAATGTCAAGTAATTGTGGGCAAGGTCAAATTGAACTTTAATAAAGATGAGAGAATGAGACTGATGTCTTGGCTCATGTAGAAAGTTATAGTGCAGTAAATACTCTGCACTAGAGTGATTTCTATTAACTGACAACTGACATTGGATGTGTCAAACATTGACTGTAGTGACACCTGTGTCCTGCTTGACACAGCTGCTGTAGTGTGCACACTGTATGTACGTGTGTGCGCTCTAGTGTTAGCCCCTGTCTTTTTGTCCTGGATCTATAATGTTTATTTCTATTTGAGCAGTACTGTAAAATAATTGCCAAAATGTTTTTATATCTTACTCCTCTTTTTTAAAAGAAGTTAAATGCTTTTAAAAACAGCCTACATAGTACATGAGCTGATAAACACTTATCAGGTTTGTTGTGCTTCTTGTTGTTAATCGTGTGGCTGTGATTTGTACCAATTCTACCACAAAAACATTCTTGTTCACTTTATCTTCAACATTATGTATTTCCAGAGACTTGAGACCGATCTCTCCTATTGGATGGACCGTGCTAGATCACAGGACCAGCGCCGGCAGCATCATCATGATGAGAATGCACCCATGAGCCAGCAGGACCCCAGTTCTTACAGACATGGGGCAAATGTCAACTATGATTATTAATAAACCCAACATATGTAATCTTCCAAGCTTTACATTCCCCGTGAGAGTTGATGGTCTCATTCATTACTCTAGTGCTTGATCTAACCTGTGACTCTCTGATAATCGTTCCTTTGTATTGTCTCAATATAAGTTTCTTTTTACTTTACTATGCACCCTGAATTGTAATTATTGTATGTAACTGTATGAACTGTGTAATTATACCATTACTAAAGTTTTTCACAAACAACACAAAAAATTGAGTAGTTTGTTTATTACACAGAAATGGCCATATTTGTTTTGAGATCATATTTTGTCTAGGACAGCCAGACATCGTACAGTGTGAACCCAGCTTAAGTGCCAGTCAGGGGCGGTTCTAAGGTGAGTGGATATCCGGGGCTTAGCCCAGAGACCTCCACATATGTGTTTGAATACAGTGGCGTAGCAAGTCAGGTCCAGGCCCACATGCAAAAACTTTTAACGGGCCATCTCCGTCTGTTCATAACTGTACATCGGTACATGCGACATGTGAACGGCCCTAACATTTCTATGATAAAACAGTTGTCAAACATTAAACGTTTATCTACTTACATCGCGCTGGCTCTTTCTCAGTTAAAGCGGACCTTAACCTCGGCTTCTGTCCATTGTAAATACCGCATTGCCTCATTTGTTTGGCCACCTCAATTAGATTGATATTGACGAGCTCATTCAGATTCCATATAAATACATACAAATTCAGTTTCTACACAGCCAGGTAAACAAAGTAATTTTGTACGTTATACATTATACAATAATAATAAGAGTTTAAATGCCCGGTTTCATAGACAAGGCTTAGCCTAAGCCAAGACCATGCCTTAGTTAATTTAAGCTATTTAAGTTGTTATCTGCTTGTTATCCTTTCTATATAACCCTTGTGTTTCATTTGTCAATTGACTAAAAATGACTAAATGTCAAATGTCAGTCGTTGTTTCAGTGTCGCTGAAACCCAAGGTCCCAAGTCCGGTGGTCCCAGAGATGTCCGTTCTTGAGGTTCTGCCCTTGGAGTCTACTCGGCCAGCGGTGGCTGCTGCCCTGATGTATGATCTAATATGTGATGTGAATGTAGTTCGGCAAAAGGTGGATTTGATCTTGCCTTCATATGTATCATCAGTACTACTTGTCTCATGTCTTACTCACTACGCCACAGAAGCTGCTGGGGAAAGTGGTGTTGTTTTTACACTCTAGATTTTTTTTATGGAGAAAGGACCCACTCACATTTGCCCATGGGTAGACACGCAAAATGTAAATGGCCCCTAAGTGATTCGTACACGGCATGGTAATAAAACATTTGGGGCTTTATTGAAAACTTACGGGGCTTCAGGCCCCTTAGCCCACCCCTAGCTCTGCCCCTGGTGCCAATGTGCTGTTTTTTCATTACACTGTAGTTTGCACCCTAAATAGTGCACTTACATACTATAAGCACAGATTATTGACACTACCGACACATTTACTAACACATTTTTTATGTAAATAGTATTATCAGTGCTTAGTTTTCAACTGCTGCTTCTGTCTTGCTCAACAAAAACAGCAGTTTTTTGCTTGACATTAACTAAAAAAATAATGTTGCTTACAGCTTGTTGGGTCCAAAACCGCAAAGCCAATATTGTATTGTGAGTTTTTGGTGAAGTCACTGGTGAAATTTACTGAACAAACATGTCATTATTATTGACATGGGACATTTGTTAAAAATCCAGTAAACTAAATCACTTTTTCTTTGACGTCAGAATCATTTGGAAGCCTGTGCAAATATGCTTATTTTACAAAACCAGGAATATCACATCTTATTCACAAGTTCGCCTTGCAGATAATAAGGGACGGATAGTATGCGTATTTGGCGTGCTGTCCCGGGGAGAGGGCTCCGAGCTTGGTAGTTCCTCCTATCTCGGAGCGCCCGCCCCTTGTCCAGGGAGAAGGCCCCATTATGTTATGTTATTACCTATAAAGCCCTACATGGTTTAGCTCCTCAGTACTTGAATGAACTCCTTTTGTATTACAGTCCTTCACGTGCATTAAGCTCTCAAGCGTCCTGTCAGTTGGTAATACCTAGAATTTCAAAATCAAGTGCAGGTGGTAGATCCTTTTCCTATCTAGCGACTAAACTTTGGAATAGTCTTCCCTGCACTGTCCGGAAGGCAGACACACTCTGTCAGTTTAAATCTAGACTAAAGACGCATCTTTTTAATCTTGCATACACTACTCTTCCATAATATAAATCCTCTGAGCGTTTAGGCTGCATTAGTTAATCAACCGGAACCAAAAACACAACTGATGTACTTGTTGCATCAAAGAGCGCAGAATAGTACTCTACTCTCAGCCAGTCTTGTCTCATTGTTCCAAGGTTACCACAGCGAGCAGGATGCAGTTCATGGCCTGACCTGATGGTAGAGCGGAGAATGGGAAGCGGCGACCTGACAAGAACTGAGATGATAGAGCTGGATAAAGAAGGACGCGGTCACCTGACACGTCTTCACCACAAAATTTCAAATGCTATTAGATTATAAATGACAATCTTAAACTATATTTTACCTTATTAGTAAGTTTATTTATTTTTATTTAGCCTTGTTGTGCAAGCTCTCTGGAGCTTGTACAGAGGCAGCAGCTTTTGCCAGAGGGGAACTGGAATCCCCTGGTTGGGCCTGGGTTCTCCTGAGGTTTTTTTTCTCGATTAGAGTTTTGGGTTCCTCGTCACCATTGGCATACTGTTTTTTGCACTATTTGCCTGGCCGGGGGGGCTGCTTCAGAATTTTAAAGTTTTACTTAATTAATATTGCATATAGGAATTTATAGTCTGTTATATTTGACCTGCGCTTCTCTCTCCTTTATCTTAAATGTGTGCTCTCACTGAGCGTGTGTGTGTGTGTGTGTGTGTGCGCGTACTTGTCTGTGTACATGTGTGTGTGTGCGCATCCGTGTGTGTGTGTCTATGTCTATGTGTGTGTGTGTCTATGTCTATGTTTTAGTACGTGTGCATATTTTGTGTGTGCTGTTTTGTATGTGGGTATGTCTGTCTTCTGTGTTTTCAACTTTTTCTTGTTTTTGCAGGTACAACTTTAATTGTTTTGCTTATAGTCAATATGTCTTATGTACAGCTGCTTTGTAACAATGAAAATTGTAAAAAGCGCTATATAAATAAAGTTGAGTTGAGATGTGCCCGGACTCAGGTGGTTCCCTCCCCGTTATACTGTGGTAAAAACGGGCTGATGGTGAGGAGTTGGGGTGGAGGAAGGATGCTGCGAAAATGTAGAGAGAATGAGGGTAAGGTGTCTAGTCTATTTGTAGGGTTTTTTCCCCAAGCTAAAAGGATGATTGGTGAGATTGGTTATAGGAAACCAGCAGGGTTAGTTATATGATTTGTGAGATTGGTCATGGAAAGCCAGCCGACATAATTATCTGATTGGTGAAATTGGTCATAGCAAGCCAGCCGGGTTAGTTACTGTATCTGCACGTGCTCCTCCCGAACTATGTTAGTAAAACATTATTTGTTGTCTTACATCTTATTGTTGTTACAATCTTATCATGATTGTAAACTAGTACTTCAGATCCACTTGCCCCTCACAAACTGAACACCAAAGGGCAGGGCCAACAATGTGATGATGTAAAAGTTGTTGTTGTCTTCGTGTCACGGATTGGCAGAAGAAGAACCCAAGCGCAGGCAGCAGTGAAGGGGTTAACAGATAATATTTATTTTTACACAAAACACAAAACAAAAACACCCACAATGGGGAAAACGAAACTGAGATAAAAAACTGAAACAAAACACTTCCCACGGGGGGCAAAAACAAACTAACAAAACAAGGCAGGACACAACGTCTTACAAAAAAACAACACGGCAGGGTGACTAAGACTAAAAACACAACTCACGAATAAAGGACAAGGCACAGAACAGAAACCAGGGTAACACAGGAACATGAGCACAAACACAACGCAGACACAACGTAATACACGAGCACAGGACAAAGAAACAAGAGGGTATATATATAGGGAAGACAAACGAGGGATAACGACACGGGGCAGGTGTGGGTAATAAAACACTCAGGGAAAGTTAACGAGGAAACGAGATGGCGGGAACAGAGACGAGACACTGGAGAGAACGTATATTATTGTCAAAAGGACAATAATATGTTTCTCTCCACACATAACCAAAGGCTTTGTCATGACTCTGCTACAGGACCAAGAAAAACATGACTAAATGAAGCAGAGCCATTACACTTCGCAAATGAATTTGCCTGTGTGATGTCACAAATACACCAATACTGATATGGACTGTTGATAGAGCTTGATTTAATGAATGTTTTTTTAAAGACGAGGAAGATGTTTTAAGCTATGGAACTTGCAGGATTAATGATACAAAGACCTATTTTGTATCAAAAGGTCAAGGGGAACTTGATTCCTCATGTCATCACCCCTTAATAAATAAAATAATAGATTGTGTGACAGAAATCAGATCAAATTACATGGTGTGGCTACCTCCTAAATAAGACAGAAAACAGGGTAAAAAATACTATAATTCTGACACGCATGTGACAGACCTACACAGATGTAGATTAAGCAAAAGCGATATGAAATGAGGATGAAAATGATTCATAACCCTGAAATGAAGAGACTCAGATTAACAGGCCAGAAGAATTAATTTAATTAAACTCTGTTCAAAATGATTCTCTCTCTTGAATGCAGTTGACCACAGCAGGTTAGGCTTTTCTAAACAGCCCATATTTCAGGTGTACTGTACAGTAAATGTTGGCTGAAAGCACATTAGCGCACTGCATCACACTGGTCAGCAAATTATGTTGCACAGGGAAAAAAGATTTAATACTAAATGTAGTATAAAGACGTCTAATGTTCTACAAACAAGATAGACATCCAAGAACAATATTCAGTATTTATTGTTTTATTTCACAGTCCAAACCAAAGGCTTATGGGGTCTTGAACGTTATTGTTGTTCAGATTTGTTGCATTAGCTTTTGGTCTGGTTGGTATGTAACTCATGGGGAAATAATCAAAGGCCATGCTGTGCATCTGTTGGAGCAGAGAGACAGAAATAAATGCCATCCATGCTGTCCAAAAGTCTTTGGTTTTTATCTGTCCAATAAAATAAATTTACCTGGGGAAATGCCACACATATTTAAAATTACAGCTTGCTTTATTTACAAATTTTTAATTTGGCATATGGTAATTTACATGTACATTTTGTCATGAACGTGGTTGAGACACGATGACAAAGAACAGAGGACCCAGGCGCAGACAGCGGGTAGGGGGTTAACAAGATATTTAATAAATAATTCAAAACAAAAAGCCACGAGGGGGTAACATAATAAAACAAGGGGAAAACACGACATGACAGGACTGAAACTAAGTACACTGACCAGACTGGAGATAATATTTAACAAGGCCTACAATAAACTAAACTAAACTAAACTAAACTAAACTAAACTAAACTAAACTAAGCTAAGCTAAGCTAGACTAGACTAGACTAGACTAGACTAGACTAGACTAGACTAGACTAGACACGGAACAGGAACTCACCAGACAAATGACAATGAACCAGCACAGGAGAGAAAACACAGGGACCTTATAAAGGGAACAAATCAAGAGGGAACAGGTGTGGGGCATGAACTAATTAAAAATCAATAATGAGGCAACAAAAGGGCGGGAACAGAGACAGGACCAGAGAGAGAATGGAAGGCTAACAGGGCCAAAACTCTCCCTCCACATGAAACATGGGGTTCTGCCATGGCTTTGCCACAAGACCAAGAAAAACATGACAAGAGAGGCAGAACCATGACAGAAGCCCCTCCTTAAGGAGCGGCATCCTGATGCTCCCTAAGGCACAAACAAGACAAGACAAATAATAACGATCACACGAACACTACTAACATGACTAAAAATACAGGAAGCACAACGGGTAAAGTTCAAAATAAAGTCCACACAAGGCAAAACAATAGTCCACGCACATGGGCTGGATGCCGGCGGACATGGACAGGATTGCCGGCTGACACACGGACTGGAAGGCCGGATATCACCGGCTGGGCAGGCCTGGATGTCGACGAGATGGGGCGGGAGGTCGGTGGCTGGGCAGCGCTCTCTGGCGGCTGGGCAGCATTCTCCGATGGCTGGGCAGCGCTCTCTGGCAGCTGGGCAGCAAACAAGGACACCGGCTGGATCGCCGGCGGGACAGGAACAACACATAGACAGGGTGTCGACTCGACAGGCCTGGGTACCAGCTGGGATGCCGGCAGCGATCTGTGGCGGGACAGCACACCGGCGGCCTCAACCCTGGAGGGGAATCCGGCAGCCTCGACCCTGGATGGGAACCCGGCGGCCTCGACCCTGGAGGGGTCAACCACCCCACACCGATCCCTCTGTCTGCTGGGTCCTGATTTGGCTGGTTCATTCTGTCATGACACGGGGTGGGACATGGACAGAGGACTCAAGTGCAGACAGCGGGTAAGGGGTTATATGTATTTTATATTCTGGTAACAAAACAACGTTCAGTAGCAAGAGTACAACAAGAGGGTTGTAAACAACATGAGGGTGAAAAAATGATGACAGGAATTTAGTTATTGAGTGAACTATCCAATTAACTGGTATTTAGTTTTTTCTAAATGACTATAGTTTTTTTTAAAGAATACCAGAGAATCTCCAATAATAAAAATAGTAAAATAAAATAAAATAAAAAATGATAAATAATAAAATTATCATATCTTCACTGACACATTAAATATTGTACAAATTCTGTTGAAAACAAGAAAATCTACATAATGTTTACAACACAAATGCTGCAAAGCTAACATTCATAATCATTCACACCACCTCATATTAAAATTCATCATCATAATAATGGTTATTGTAATGGATCAATAACTGCTAGGCAGAGGTGGGTAGAGTAGCCAAAATCTTTACTCAAGTAAAAGTACAAGTAACTAGAGAAATTGTTACTCAAGTAAAAGTAAAAGTCACTATTTTAAAAATTACTTGAGTAAAAGTAAAAAAGTATGCAATGAAAAAACTACTCAAGTAGCTAGTTACTTAGTTAGGCCTACTTTGTATCTGATTATATAGGCCTACTACATAGAATTAATATTAATGCCAATATTTTAATATTACATTTTAATCAATATTTTTTAATTATCATAAGCAGATATCTTTGCAATATACATACAGAGACTAAAGAATAAACATACACAGAAGAGACAAGCATTTCTGTAAATTTCATCTAGTCCTGATGTCAATGTAATTTACACAACTTACTTAGAATAACAGACTAATAGACTCAAACTAAAGCATTAACTAAACTCAGAGCATTTCCTAAGATGATCTAGAACAGCTGCAGTGCTCTCTTAAATGAAATACACATTTTTGAACAAAGCTCATGTTTTCTTGTGTAGTGTCACGTGTGTGTTGTGAAACGCTCTTACTTGTAAACAAACAGTAAACAGTGAACCACACGTCCATCAACAAGTTTTCTTCATTCTGTTCTTCAAATGTATATTTCTGCAAACCCACGTCTCTGTGTCTAACAGGTAACTCAACTCAACTCAACTCAACTTTTTACAATTTTCATTGTTACAAAGCAGCTGTACATAAGACATATTGACTATAAGCAAAACAATTAAAGTTGTACCTGCAAAAACAAGAAAAAGAAAAAGTTGAACACAGAAGACAGACATACCCACATACAAAACACTCCACACACAATATGCACACGTACTAACAGTCATAGACATAGAGACACACACACACACAGGATGCGCACGCACACACACACACATGTAAGTACGCACACACACACACGCTCAGTGAGAGCACACATTTAAGATAAAGGAGAGAGAAGCACAGGTCAAATATAACAGACTATAAATTCCTATATGCAATATTAATTAAGTAAAAACTTTAAAATTCTAAAGCAGCCCCCCCGGCCAGGCAAATAGTGCAAAAACAGTATGCAAGCGGTGGTGAGGAACCCAAAACTCTAAACGAGAAAAAAAACCTCAGGAGAACCCAGGCCCAACCAGGGGATTCCAGTTCCCCTCTGGCAAAAGCTGCTGCCTCTGCACAAGCTACAGAGAGCTTGCACAACAAGGCTAAATAAAATAAATAAACTTACTAATAAAATAAATTATAGTTTAAGATTTTCATTAATAATCAAATAACATTTGAAATTTTGTGGTGAAGACATGTCAGGTGACCGCGTCCTTCTTTATCCAGCTCTATCATCTCAGCTCTTGTCAGGTCCCCTTCCCATTCTCCGCTCTACCATCAGGTCAGGCCATGAACTGCATCCTGCTCGCTGTGGTAACCTTGGAACAATGAGACAAGACTGGCTGGAGTAGAGTACTGTTCTGTACTCTTTGATGCAACAAGTACATCAGTTGTGTTTTTGGTTCCGGTTGATCTAACTAATGCAGCCTAAACCCTCAAGGATTTATATTATGTGAAGAGTAGTGTATGCAAGATTAAAAAGATGCGTCTTTAGTCTAGATTTAAACTGACAGAGTGTGTCTGCCTCCCGGACAGTGCAGGGAAGACTATTCCAAAGTTTAGGCGCTAGATAGGAAAAGGATCTACCACCTGCACTTGATTTTGAAATTCTAGGTATTACCAACTGACAGGACGCCTGAGAGCGTAATGCACGTGAAGGACTGTAATACAAAAGGAGTTCATTCAAGTACTGAGGAGCTAAACCATGTAGGCTTTATAGGTAATAAGCAAGATTTTAAAGTTAACGCGATGCTTTATAGGTAACCAGTGCAAGGTTGACAGAACCGGGCTAATATGTTCATACTTTTTTGTACGTGTAAGAACTCGAGCTGCCGCGTTTTGGACCAATTGGAGTTTTTGTAATAAGCCTGCAGGGCAACCACCTAACAGTGCATTACAGTAATCTAGTCTTGATGTCATGAATGCATGAATTAACTTCTCTGCATCTGAGCATTGGACAGCATATGACGTAGTTTAGATATATTCTTAAGATGGAAAAACGCAATTTTACAGGTGTTGGCGACATGGCTCTCAAATGACAGATTACTATCGAATAGAACCAAGATTCTTATGCTGACGACGAGGGTTTTATGGAACATCCGTCAATAGTCAAAGCAGTATTCTTGGTTGTTACGTTATGGCGTTTTCGGTCCAATAAGTAACACTTCTGTTTTGTCCGAGTTCAGTAATAAAAAGTTGTTACTCATCCAGTTTTTTATATCGACTATGCATTCCATTATTCGATGGAACTGCTGTGTTTCATGAGGCTTCGAGGAAATATAAAGTTGAGTATCATCAGCATAACAGTGAAAGCTAACTCGTGTCGCTTTATTATATCTCCTAGAGGTAGCATGTATAATGCGAAGAGCAGAGGCCCTAAGACTGAGCCCTGTGGTACACCGTACTGGACTTGCGATTTGCGTGACACCTCATTGTTTATTGCTACAAATTGAAAACGGTCGGATAAATAAGATTTAAACCATTTCAAAGCTATTCCTTTAATGCCGACGTAATTTTCGAGTCTATGTAGGAGTGTGCTGTGGTCAATGGTATCGAATGCAGCACTAAGGTCTAGCAGCACCAATAACGAGATACAACCTCGGTCAGACGCCAATAGCAGATCATTTGTAACTCTGATCAAAGCAGTCTCTGTACTGTGACATGCTCTAAATCCAGACTGGAATTCTTCATTGATGTCATTCCTTTGGAGGAAGGAGCATAATTGAGTTGAAACTACTTTACTACTACTACACTTTGAAACTACGTAACGCGCATGTTGCTGTGTCTGACGAACAGGTCGCGCGGGTGCGCGCATATGGCGGGCATTTATCATTGCTGGCAAACAATATGACACATTTGCAGTTTTGATTGTATAGATATAGATTAATATCCACTTCATCCAACGCTCTTTGTGTTCTGCGTGTTCTTAAGTTTCGCGCTACGAGGAGTGAGTAATCCTGCTTCAGATGATTCCGATCGTGCTGCGAACTGAACAAATCATTTGAACTGATTCATTAGCCTATTCAAATGGTTTTG
>NC_079896.1:20538669-20563424 GCF_024868665.1 Triplophysa rosa | reverse complement strand
GCGCTGTCATGTGGACAGAGTCGAGTTCCATACCGAGAAAGAGGATGCTCTGCACCGGGGAGAGCTTGCTCTTCTCAGTTGACCTGTAGCCCCAACCGATCTAGGTGCCGGAGCACCAGGTCCCTGTGTGTACACAACAGATCTCGAGAGTGCGCCAAGTGAGCCAGTCGTCGAGATAGTTTAGTACCCGCACACCTCCTTCCCTAAGGGGAAGGAGGGCGGCTTCCACGACCTTGTAAAGACCGTGGAGACAGGGACAGACCGAAGGGGAGGACCCTGTACTGATATGCCCGTCCCTCGAACGCGAACCGTAGGAACGGCCGAATGTCGAGGGAGGATGAGACATAAAGTACGCATCCTTCAGGTCGATTGCCATGAACCAGTCCTGACACCTGACGAACGTCAGGATGCGCTTCTGCGTGATCACCTGAAAGGCAGCTATTGTTTGTAGGCTAATGATGTGGTAGAAGTCGATCTTGAAGTTCAAAGAATCTCTCAGACAAAGAAGGTTCAGGTGTCAAGGAGTTAACTTTATTTGATCAGGCCAAACAAAGTGAGATGTCCCCAGTCATCTGAAAACTTAGTGTTTTCCAGCCTGTAGTTATAGTGAAACTTAGGAAAGGAGGTGCTTTCCTAAACCAATCAGGAAATTCCCTTTACCTTTTATTTTTTATTATCCAATCATTCTCGTCTGCCACTATTATTTTCTAGGCAACAAGGTTTGTATCTAATAGTGGAATGTCGACCTTTACTTGGTTTTTAAAAATAAGTTTTCCAGTTGGTACCAGTTTTCAGGCCACAAAGTGAACAACATGTTCAACCTTCTGAACTTTATCTAGGTCAGGCCTTAAACAGATCCAAAGACATCACTGAATTTTATATTGCTGAAATCTGGTCTATACTTGGTTAAAACGATTAAAAATATACTTATATGTTCAAACAACACTCAATCAATGCTTAAGTATACTGATTATGTCATTAAATCATTAAATCATCTTCATATATTCACTTGTATAATAGTTATTGGTCTGATTATTAACACATCTATGGTAATATCATTCCTATGAATACTTCTTATAAGTGGGATGTACAACAGAGCCCAAAAGTGCACATATGCACAAAATGACACAAAATGATCAGAATTATGCACAATATATTCCCCCCTTTGGGGCTCCATAAGAGTCCCACACATGATTAAGTCTACGAATGTAAGAGGAATATCTACTACAAAGAGAATATATCTGCATGAGCAAAATGAATCAATATCAATGATTATACTTATTGTAGGTATGAATGCAAGCTATAAAAGATAAAAATCCAACTGACCCATCTTGGTCATCTCGTAACACGGATAACACCTGCTTTTAACCAATTACTTTAGTAACTTTTCTTACTCAACTGCAAAGAGTTGATCAATTGCAAAGAGTTGATCATCACTGACTGAGTAGACCATCATCTGATGATGAGGACCAGATGGAATAACTCTCTTACATGCCTGCATTATGCAAGGCCAACAACATAACAATATCACAATTGGTGATATAATACACGCAGCAAACATCAATATGTTATGCAGATTAGGGAATATGCTGTTAAACCAGTTCCAAATGGAAGAGTCTGTGTTCACTTCATTCTTTGCAATCATTGTAGACAACAATGTAATATTCTCTATTCCTTGTTCGATAAGATGTCCATCCGCGTCATTGTCTGGTATGTAGGTACAACAAGTCTCTCCTACCATAACACAAACACCTCCTTGTGCTGCAGTGAGTTGATCCAAAACCATCCGGTTCTGGAGAGCAGTAAGTCTTATTCCTCGCAGTTCCTCTCTGATTCCCTCCATCATGATTTTCGTTGTGTTGATAAATGAAGACAGCTCATATCTGGTGATTTCCACTTCTTCCATCAGTGATTCCATTCCCAGTGCTGGAAGGAAAGCAGCCACAAGCTTCTCAGCAATAGTCCATATGTGATGATTCTTTGGCACTGGGCTTTCTCTCATGAAGTTGATTAGGTCTCTTCTTGTTCGTTGTTGATTCTCCATTGATCGATGTGGTAAGATAATGGCACCACCATGCAGTTGGACTAAAGCACAAAGTCCTGTCCACCCCTCTGGTAAGGATAAGTACACACGATAGCCACACAGCCAATAGTGTCCCTCAACGACACCTGTACCTTGTTGATCTGGAACATGCACAGTTGAGCATAATGGACATTTTGCTCTTCCTTTCTCTGAAGTCAAAAGATATTTGTAGGCCACAAGTGGCTGTGGTACTTCATGGGTAGTTGTAGAAATGCCAGGTTTAGGATTCACTTGATCTGCTGTTCGAAGACATGACATACAACTTTGCCTCATAGTTGCATTTGTTTGCTTGTAGATATCTGAACACTTTTTCTCTGGTAATTTTCCCAAGGATTGTTCTCCTGAAGTTTTTGAAGCTCCTGGAGCTTCTGAAAGTCGCTCATAACAGATGAGATTACTTGGTATACGCTTTACAGTCGCTATCTGAGCAAAGATTCTTTTAGGGATAACAATTGATTGCCAAGTATCCATTTTTTGATACACCATAACTCCCTTGGTCTTTTGTAATACAACAGCTGCCACTGCAATCATAGCTATCTCAAATGTAATATTTAGGTATTGATGTGGCCACCAGTCTCCTCCTACAGCACTATGAGGAAATTGAGCACAAACATAACAGTATCTGGAAGCATACTTTTTGACTGTATGATTAGTGAATCTCCACCACATGTTAGTAGCATAGGGATGAGGGGGATTAGGGAGATCCATCCATGAGTCCTCTGTTGTGTAGTTGTTACTCTGTCGCTTATTTCGGTGTTTTGCCGCAGACTCTGGAACTAACTGACCTGGGAACAAATGGTCAGATGCAGTAGCATTTACTCCTGGGTCAGCCTGCTCCAAGGTAGTATTCAAAAAGTCTGTATCGTTTAAATCCATATCCATGTCTTTGCGCAGAGTTATGTTGTCCTTGAAATGGGTATCTGAAAGTTCCTCTCCAGTAATCTTTCTCATAATAATTGGTATTATGATCACACATGTCAAAATGATCAACAAAGATGCTATGTCTCGCTCTCCACACAATCTTCGGAGTCTCATAGGATGCCATGGGTGTTTTCTGCCCTCCATATTGTTATTTGCAAGGTTTAATTTTAGTAAGATTAAATTCAATTCATATCCTTCAGTGCGATAATTAAAAATCATCCACTGACCTGGTTTTATTCTAGATTCTGCTTTAAATCGTGTATGACAATTATGTGGTTTAAATTTCAAAATTCCTGTGTTCAGGTTAATTGAGGGCCAAAGCAAATATTGAGTGCACACACTTAAAGTCCAACTTGGTCTCCTTACAGTCCATGAATCATCCTGTGTTGAAGTAATACTTACAGCCAATATAGCATTATCATGTGGCACCAATTTCAGCGACTCTAAATGTTCTAGATGATCTTGAAATGTAGACACATAACCAGAATTCACAAGTTCTTGATAACACGGTCGCTCAGTACCCTCCTCCCTAGTTGGAAAATAGAGTGATGTCCCTCTTATTCGGTCTGCAGGGGGTTTTCGGTGAGGTGTGTCATCCGTATGATCAGGTCTGAATTTTTCAGCAAATTGTTTGAAGGCAGATGACATTCGTCAAATACAATGTTTATCAGGTCAATTATTAGGGTAGTATGCAGTAAAGTATTCCCAAAGCCGTGAATCGATGTCCGTATATTCCAAGCTTATATGGCCAGTTGTTCTGTCCAACACTGGTCGAAGGTTTTTTCTTGCTTCTCCAACAATATACGTTCTTCCTAATTGCGCTTCATTGTCTGTAGACTTTTCTGCAATTGTTGCAAAGAATGCTAATATGCTGTCGTCATTTGCCAATATTCTGTCGATGTCCCTTGATCTATGAGTATTTGCCAAAAAAGAAGTTGACCAAAAATATGTTGGACTAAATGGAAAAGTTCTAGAGTGTGATGTCTTTATATTACGTAATAAATGATCTTGAGTTGTCAATGGTACAACGTGATGCCACATATGGAAAAGTCTCTGAAATGGGTGAGGTCACTAAAGGAGTCACTGCAGGGTAACTAATATCTTTAAGCTAACTATGTTCGTCCAGTGGGTGGCCCCCACCCTCTCTATATGAGGGTAGTTCTTCCACTGGCACTTTGCCCTCGTGCTCCTACTCACAGTTCTAGTTCCTTGGGTAATGCGCACACACGTATTCCCACTCCGTGATAGGTGAGTTATGACCTCTAGTTGTTAAGGCTTTCTCTCGTTGTCCACTCTCTTATGCCAGATTTGTTGTCGGTTTGATGAATATTCTTCTTCCTGGAGTGGAAGACATCATTTCCATGGTAATCTTATTTCCTTTCGTCGTATCAGTTCATATATGTCCGTGATGTCATTCAGAAACTCTGTTGCTTTGAGAATCTGCAGATCACCCCATTCTGAATTCTGATTCAGATCACCCCAGTCTTGTCCTGCTTAAAGATTGTGATGAGAGTGAGAAAAAGATGGAAAGAAAAATGGAGAAAAGAAGACTGACTTCAGAGTGCGCCCAGTCAGTGTTGAACTGCCTGAAGCTTTCAGGCAGTCAGCGGTCCCCCTGAAACTTTTTCAGAGGCTCCTGGGATACATGGCATCCTCGGTGGGGGTGGTCCCCCTTGGCTCGATGCACATGCGACCGCTCCACTGGCTACAGAGTCAGGTTCCTTGGAGAGCGTGGCACACCGGCAGCAGGCGTATGGTCATCACGCTTTTCTGCCGACACACCCTAACCCCCTGGTCTCCCATGACCTTCTTGCGGACAGGGGTCCCCTTAGGGATGCCTCCCTGCAGGGTTGGGGTGCCGTTTGCAATGGGCAGGCAGTGTCGGGGCGGTGGAAGGGCCCCCGCCTGCGTTGGCATTTCAACTGCCTAGAGTTGTTGGTTGTGCTACTTGCATTGAGGAGGCTACTACCTCTCATGCAGAGCAAGCACGTGCTGGTCCGGTCAGACAGCACAGCTGCTGTGGCATATATCATTTGGTGACATTCCCTTCCCCCCAGTGAGCCTCATTGCACAGGTCCTGTGCAAGGCCAGGCAAGAGGAGCATCAAGTGGTACTAGTTACGCCCCATTGGCCTAACCAGGACTTGGTTCTCGGAGCTAAGGCTCTGACAACAACTCCCCCCTGGCCGCTTCCCCCGGTGAAGATCCTGCTTCCCCAGGGGAAGGGGCACCTTACGGCATCCCAGGCAGAACCTGGTCTCCATGTCTGGACGGGACGAGGAGATCCTGAGTGACCCACCCCCGGTCTGGTTGGGACGTCACTCAGGCTAGGGCCTCGGCCACTGGGCGGCTATACGCCCATAGGTGGCGCCTCTTCTCGTCCTGGTTCTCTTCTCGGCGAGAAGACCCGCGGAGTTGCTCGATCGGGTACGAGCTGTCCCTTCCTCAAGAGAGACTGGGGAGTAACCTCTCCCCCTCCACACTGGTATATAGCCGCTATGGCCGCTCACCATGACCCAGTTGCTGGGTAGCCTCTGGGACAGCATGACCTGGTCATTAGGTTTCTAAGGGGCGTGAGAAGGTGACCACCTTATCCGCGCTCCGTACCCTCTTGCGACCTAGGTGGCGGGCCTCAAGAGGCCCCGCCCCCTTCGAGCCTCTCGGAGTTGCCGCTCTTTCTCACTCTTGATAAAGACGGCTTTCCTGATGGCGCTCACCTCCAAGAGGGTAGGGGATCTGCAAGCACTGTTTGTGTCCACAGATTGCCTAGAACTCACGCCCGGGATTCTCACGTTATCTTGAGACCCCGCCCCGGCTACGTGATCAAAGTTCCCACCACTCTCCCGAGAGACCAGGTGGTGAACCTGCAGGCGTTCCCCACTGGGGAGGAAGACCCAACCTATCCGTGTTGTGTCCAGTACGCGCACTGCGCCTCTACTTGGACCGCACGCAGAGCCCAGAAGCTCTGAGCAGCTCTTTGTCTGTTTCGGAAGTCAGCAGAAGGGAGGGCTGTCTCCAAACAGAGGCTGGCGCACTGGATCGTGGATGCCCTCGTTATGGCATACCGATCTCAATTCGCCCCTGCCCGTTAGGAGTGAGGCACACTCCTCATGGGCACTGGCTCAGGGCGCCTCTCTAGCAGACATCTGCAGAGCTGCGGGTTGGGCTATGCCCAAAAACTCTGTGAGGTTCTACGCGCGGAACCGGTGTCAGCCCGCGTCCTGCAGGGCAGTGTGTAGGATCGGCAGCCGGTAGGGCGTACGTCTGCGAAAGCCCTTCCCCCTTCCTCTAGGGGGATCAGCGGCTATTACGCCTTCCCTCTTTCCCCCACTGGGTAAAGAACAGGCATATTATCCATCACTAGCACCTTTCTCGGGGCAGGCTGGGCAGAGCAGCCCTGCCCCCTTAGGCCGGGGAACAGTTGAGTTATCTCCCACATAGCTCTAACCGGACCTAATGCTCCAGACGTGGTAACCCCACGCTGTTCCGTCTGATGTATCCTCATGAATGGTTCCCACCTCGGAAACCCATGACCTCCCTAGGTGGACTCCCACCTTGCGGTTACTCTAGTCCGCACATTTTCCCATGAGTTCTCCCCTGATGGTGAGACCATGTGGTGTCTCCACTAATTCCTCCCTACGGTAGGTAGTGGTCTCTGCAGCGTTTTTCCCCCGGGGGGAATAATGCTTACCCAGTGGCCCTTACGGTGCCGGGCGGCTTCTCGCCATTAGAGAACTAGGCCTCCGCCCATGACGGCCGGTGGCAGGAGCTTCCCAACTTTGTGGTAAAGCTCTGGTTCCCCCTTCCTCTCCACTGGATGGTTATAATTTCGGGTTAGCGCCTACGTCTGACTCGCCCAGGCCAGTCAACGTCGCTCCGCTAGAGATTGTGACGCAGCTCAGTGCTGTGGCGTCTTCCATAGGAACTCCATTCTGTCGGTTCGACACAACGTGAAGAGACCAACAGAAAGGGAATGTCTTGGTTACGGATGTAACCTCGGTTCCCTGATGGAGGGAACGAGACCTTGTGTCCCTCATGCCACAACACTGGCCGCCCACCCCAGCGGTCGGGGGAGGATGCTTAAGGCTCCTCACACCAAAGGTGAATGAATGAGCACGCCGGCTTCCCTCTTATACCCGGACATCCGGGGAGGAGTCCGGCATGCAAATTTCATTCGCCAATTTTCATTGGCCTTTTCTAAATACTCAGAAGATGTTAGGTTCTCAAGACAATCCCCATTCTGTCGGTTCGACACAACGTCTCGTTCCCTCCATCAGGAAACTGAGGTTACATCCATAACCAAGACGTTTTGTTGTCCGCCATCACGTGACTCAGCAGCGCCAAGCGCAAGCAGAGCAAAGTCCGTTTACGGAAGTCGTGCCACTCAGCGGCCATGTTTGCAACGACTCTGGGCAGCTATTTACGTCATGCACGTAAATTCACAGGCCTATCTACTTGAATCGGGGAAGGTAGATATTTCTAAAATTGCTGGCAGAAAGCACAACTAAACAGCATATGTCCGATCAATAGTTAAACATGTACCATAACTTTGGTTTGCTAAGCTTAAATTGCGTTAAAAATCACCTTTTTCGAGGTCACCTCTTCTACTGCACCTGCGCACAGGCTGTCATTCCTCCCGCTTCATTGTAACGGCAGTGGCGCATCTTGTTAATATTAATATCTTTGAGCAGAGGAGAAAGAAGAGGAGCATCGTGTGGAGTTATTTCACTGCCGTGAATAAAAACACTGCGATGTATGGCAGTAGGGCTTCGGGAGTAAAAAGCCAAAGATTGAGAGTTAAAGTACTTTATTATTTAAGCACTTAATTTACTTTGTTTTTCAAACAAGTGTGTGCACTTTGTTCATAAATTCATTTAAAAAAGTGTAATCAAAGGGAAACATGTTAATTGGTTCTATTAGTGTGTTTAAATATATCACTGAACAAAAATGGAAAAGAAGTTTTAAAATCTTTGTTCTTCAGTAATCATTTTGTGAACTTTGATTTTTTTTAAAGCTAGTGAAGTAGTACTGGGATAGGGAGAAATTGTTTTGTTATATATTGTTTTCTGTCCTGTCAATCTGTTATTATTACTATTTCCAATAATAATTTGGTGCAAAGTTCATGTTTACAAATTCTATTACAGTAATAAATAAATATATCTATTTGGTTTAAAATATGTCATGTGTTTTGACATGCACATGATTAATTAGCCTACAGGCACATTAAGATCACAAATCACAAAATATTTTAGTGGTCATGAAAATGTATTCAGATTTAGCATATTAACGATGCATTCATCTTATAAATCATGACACCTCATCTACAGGAAAGTCAATTTAAGTTCAAGTGAATGCTTCTAAAAGTAAAAAGTATTGGTATCGATATCGGCAATACTGGCCCTGCATTTACTTGGTATCGCATCGATACTAAATTTTACAGTATCTTGTAGATCGATTCATCTTGTTATTCTATGTTGCTGGTTCTGCGTCAGTTCTGTGGCATACTGCCGCATAGTGGTGAACTTTGGAACTGCAGTGTTTCAAGTATCAAAACAAGCAAAATTCTGGTATTGAACCGTTTGAAATCTAACATGTACAGGTACATTTCCAGAACAGGTTTACCGCACAACACTACAACCTTGCGTGATAAAATTGTACTTTTTATGTTTATACTGTATCTAATAAGTGTATATCTAATTTTTATGTTTGTCTGTAAACGTTTTACAATATGTTTTTTTTGTAAAAAATAACTTTTTCAAACTGCAGATCTAATTTGCATAAAACTTGGCATGCATCATCCTCCAACCCTCATGACAAAAAGTTGTTCAAAGAATTTAGATATCTTGAATAGAAGAATTTTGACAGCAGATTAGATATTTGTCAGTTTTTACCCATTATAACTATTAAATATCTGCTGTACGCAAAAGGTCAAGTACACAAAACATTTTCTATGTCGACAACAGAACATTCTGACCTAATTTGCAAATTTTCAGCCATTTTGGTGAAAAATGGGTGAACAACAATGTATCATAAGTTGTCATTTCAACTGACAGTAGTTTCTTATTTTGTCCATTAGGTGGTAGACTGGAAAATAACAGGATAAGAAACATCTAACAATGTTATCTAACAATGTTATCAGTGTTTAAATGTGTAGAATTTGTTTTATGGAGCCAGTTACATCATTTGTTCTCACTGTATGCAGTATGGTCTGAAGTCAGTATACATGTTCGGTGTCTAACATACGTTGTTGCTAAATTAGTGTCATTGAAACTGTAAACATGAGACAGGTATTATTGGGTTAAGTGATCTGTGATCAGTTCAACAGGAATTGGCTGTAGTTCTACAAAGGCAAACCCTCCAAAAGAGTTTTGACAACATTTCACAAATAGCCTAGTTATATTCATTTGTTAGCAACTGAATCCACTTTATTCACAGGATCTGTTCTTTAAAATTGTCCTGTTCGCAATAATTTGACGCAAATCTTCTGGGCTGTGATTGGCTGGATTAGTTCCACAGTGTCACACACAACGAGATCACTTGGCGATAATATCAAACAGGTTTGAAAATATCATAGCATCTGGGATAGCTCGAAACAGGTCCAGATCACGTTGCAGACCTGCTTATACTTAACGAGTTTCGGCGACCAAAACGAGCACCGATTTGGTTGCGATCCGAGGGTTTTGTCGCAGACCTTGGAAATCTGTCCGCGACACCAAAATCCAGCCAAAAATCACGTTGTGTTCAACACTACATGATTTTAAGCCAGATTTGCAAGACATTGAGCTCGCCGACAGGTCGGGCTGTGATCGGGGGAAAACCAGCGTGCGATCAGTCATTATGTGTGAACTAGTAAATTATGAATGCCTCGCAGATACCAGACAATTATCTAATATGATAAAAAGCAAACTTTTTCTGACTTCTATTTTCAAATAAACAATTCCTGTTTCGCATGTTGTTTTGCATCATTTCCCGTTCCACTTCTCGCATCTTTTTTTGTGACAAAACGTGGTTTGGGGACCGAATAGAGTCAAGTTGTTCTCAGCTTGTGTAGTGTGTGACCTCTTGTTGCAGATCATTCAAGTGGTGTCACGTAGTGTGAACACATTAACAACTTCACAGAGAGCAAGTAATCTAGTCTGAACAGCACAATGATTGGCTGACGTTTAACTGTCGCTTCATACTGCACGTGTGAGCAGCGTGTAGGCGGAGCGGGAGCAACGCATATGGAGATCATTTGCAGTGTTTAAGGAGAGCGTTAGCAGCACATCCTTTCACACCAGCAGCGTGCACCTTGCACCGCGCTGCCTGGGTACCACAGTACAACAATGCAATTTTGTATTATGTTATTTAAATACATCAATGAGCAATTATCTTATTATTCCAGAACTTCATAAAAGCGCTATTTAAGTAGATTGCATAACTATAATTTGTTATATTCACCTATTGCATGTTCTTTTAGATCTACGTAGTACAAGTTATAAATAAAAAGCCATCGTGCTTTGAAGGATACGAAGTCACTAAAAGGTTAACTCACCATAGGAGAGAGTAACTGACTTGAGATGCGATCGCTTTTCTCCCACACACACACAATATAAGCATATAACATGATGTCTATGTAGTTTTATATGTTTTCAGAAGGTTATGATGACAGTGGGTTTCAGACAGTACACTGACAGCGTAATGTGATCGTTTTCCACTCCTTCATATGCAATATATGCATAACATTTAAGATATACTTGTATTATAAATCCTTTAAATGTGCTGTTGTGGTTTTGGCCAAAAAACTCCTGGCAAAAGTGTTTTTTAAAGTCATGGCAAATGTTAAAACAAATTAGACTTACACTTACATGCTTTAAAGGTAAAAGTGTTACTTTTTCCTGTCAATCCATGTGGATTTTGTCCGTAAAGAATTCTCTGTCGCTTTAATTGAGCGTGAGCAGTGCAGCGAAAATAGACTCCGCGCCGAAATGATCGCTGCACTGCTGCTTCCGCGCCGCTTTTGCTCCGCTAGCATGCGCTGCTTACGTGCGGAGGTGGACGAAGTACACAACTTCCTTACTTTTGTGAAAGTACAGATACTACTGGTCAAATATTACTCCACTACAAGTAAAAGTTGTAAAGACAGTGTAGCGAGGAAGGCGGGGCGAGAGCCGTGGGGCGAGTAAGGCGGGGCCGGCGGCGTAAGTGGCAACGAGTGTCAGCTGTGCGACCGCCGGTCCCCGCATGCCTCACGGGGGAGCTCGGGAGCATAAGAGGACGAGCGACCGGACCATCGAGGGAGAGGACCCGGGCCCGGAAACTGTTAAGTTTGTTTATGTTTGTGTGGCCGGCAGTCGACCGTGAGGTGGCTGCCGGCCTTTTATTCTTGGATTATTATTATTTTTTTTTTTAACATTTAACAATAAACTTTAATAAAAAATAAACAAACAATAATACGGAAGTAAAAGGCCAGCAGCCCCTCACGGACGACTGCCGGCCACACAAACATAAACACAAAACTTAACATTTCCGGGCCCGGGTCCTCTCCCTCGATGGTCCGGTCGCTCGTCCTCTTATGCTCCCGAGCTCCCCCGTGAGGCATGCGGGGACCGGCGGTCGCACAGCTGACACTCGTTGCCACTTTTATGAGCAGTGTTCTTTTATTTTGTATATTCCTTTTACTAGCAGCAATTTACCAGTAAGTAGTAAGGTTCTTGTAAATAGTAAAGTGTAGAAGCCATGTGTTTGTTGGATTTATTACCATAATTTAACTACAAACATAAACTATAGCTAGTATAATAATGAATATAATGAAACTATGGTATGTTTAGTTGCTATGGTTTTACTAAAGATTATTAATTGGAGTATGGTTCCTATATTTAGAAAATGGTAAATTTGTGGATACTGTGGTTTTACTGCAAATACCATCCATGCTGAAAAAAAACAATGAATTTTTTAATTAGAATGAGATTTTTAAATTAAATTCCTCCCTGCTGAAAAAAACAATAGAAACCATTAAAAAAGTTATGATGGTTATAATGGTTTTAAAGGGATTTGTACTGGTTTTAATGGTCACTGTAATGGTTCTACTGGTATGTGATGGATTCTACTGGTGAGATGTTAAATCCTATTAGAATAATGCCCAAAACACACTACAAAAAGCAATTTTGTAATGGTTTTAATGGAAAAAGCTAATGGTTCATAATGGTGTTTTAATGGAAACCATTAGAATTTCTGTAATGGTTTCGGATGGGTTTCTATTGTTTTTTTCAGCAGGGCTCTATACCCTGCAGAAAAAAACTATAGAACCCCAACAGAAACCATTACAGAAATTCTAATGGTTTACAATAAAATACCATTATGAACCATTAGCTTTTTCCATTAAAACCATTACAAAATGCCTTTTTGTAGTGTGTTTTGGGCATGATTCCAGTAGGATTTAACATCCCACCAATAAAGTCCATCACATACCAGTAGAACCATTACAGTTTCCATTAAAACCAATACAAATTCCTTACAAAATCCAACTTCCTTAATGGTTTCTATGGTTTTTTTCAGCAGGGTAGTGTCTTAGGTTTTATTCCAATAGGATTTACCATCCCACCAATAGAATCCATCACATACAAGTAGACAATTAACGTATCCATAGTACAATTCCCATTATAACCATTAAATCCATTACATTTTATGTTGTATTTTGGGCAGGGTTCTATTGTTTTTATTTCAACAGGAATACTTCAACTATAGTTACTTCAGTAAAAACATCATTCATTTTCCAAATCGCTTTAAATGATATAGCAGCAGATCAGAAGTTAACACGCACGCGTAGCTCAAGGTGTATGTGATGCTTATTTACCGTTTAGCCGTTATGCCGATCATTTTCATGACAATGTTTCTACGATCTTTGACTGATCGTAACCCACAGATGATTACACCACACTTTAACGTGTGCCTTTTTCGTCTTTTAATGTTCTATTTGCCTTTTTAGAGCGCTATCAAAGGTGTAGCAGCGCCTACGTTAACATTAGTTTAGCAGGGAAGATCCCAGAGTTGCCAGATTTGCGTTAAAAAAATCTGCCAAATGGCCATTCAAAGCTTGCCGGAAAACCACGACCTTAGAAAAACTGAAATACTTGGCAACAATAAAAGGTCCTGGCAGATCGCAAGCCAGATAAATTGTGCACACAGGAAACCCGCTGCATAGAAACCATTTTCTACTTTTGGACCTTGTTATAAATGTAGTGGAGTAAAAAGTATGATATTTGTCTTTCAAATGTAGTGAAGTTAAAGTACAAGTACTCAGAAAAAATAATACTCAAGTAAAGTACAGATACTCAAAAAGTGTACTTAAGTACAGTACTCAGGCAAATTTACTTCGTTACTGTCCACCTCTGCTTACGTGTGCAGTATGAATGCTTTCATCTGTTATGTGCGCAATGCTAATGTGAAACGGGCGTAACCCTTTATCGGGCGTAACCCTTTATTGGGCAAGTTATCATACAACGCCGTTTCCATGACTCCATGACTTACGTTCCCAGCTACGATCTCGCCAGGACCATCTGTAGTTCGGGCTACGCCAGGCAGATCGTAGCATTCGGGCCTTTGCCCGTGAGTTCCTGGCCGTGGCTAGGGAGATGGAGTTCGAAGAGGCAGAGCTCAAGACCATCTTCAATAGCTGCCTCAACGAACCCCTCAAGCCGGAGGAGACAAGGATGCTGAGACCCCTGTTCTTCGGGGACGTTGTCAGGTACGTGGAAAACCGGGACGAGCCCTGGCCCACCGTCCCAGCGTCCCAACAACCATTGGCTGCCATTCCGGAGAACCGCGTCCTGGCCACTGTAACCTTGGGGGACTCAGCTCCATCCGCCTCCTGGTTTTTCTCCTGGCTCCGCAGGTCCTGTACCGACCACAGGTCTTCATGGCAAGCGCGGTAGGAGAGAGTCGTGGGAGTCGGCATCCGTTGCTTCCATCCCGGACCCAGTCATACTCCCCGCCGCTCCTCTACAACCGGCCACAAGTACAGTGGTCCCTGGTCCGTTCCAAGAAGAAGAAGAGATGGAAGGGCTCTTCATCTCCGGTCCATCCTCCACGCAGCGAAGTCCAGCCAGCAGTTCAGCCGGTGATCCAGCTGGCACCCCAGCCGGTGATCTAGCCGGCATCCAGTCGACATCCAGTCAAGCCCAGCCGGTATCCAGTCACAGTCAAGTCCAGCCAGTAACCAGTCAAGTCCAGCCGGTGACCAGTCAAGTCCAACCGGCTTCCAGTCAAATCCAGCCGGCAGTCCAGCCGGTAATCCAGCCAACAGTCCAGCCGGCAGTCCAGCCGGCCACCCAGCCAGCCTTTCCCCTAGGTTTTGGTTTCCCCTTGTCTTCACCCCCTGTAACCCATGGACCCTTGTTTGTTCCCCGGTGCTCCCTGGACCTCCCTTGTCTCAGCCCTTGCTTCCTGTTTTGCCCACACCCCGGCTTCCAACCCCCCCGGAACTTTTCCCATGCCCTCGACTGGGCATGCGCCACCCAAGCCAGCTTCCCCACCAAGACTGCCCGGTCTTCACGTTCTCGCCCTCAAACTGTCCCCACCACCCAAGGACTTTGTCCCCGGCTAGTCCACCCCTTGTGAACGGTATGATTTCCGCTCCCTAGTTTATTATTTTTATTATGTCATCCCAATCCACTTGTTTTGTATGCCTGTTTGCCTTTAGTTTTATTTACGATGTTCTCCTGGTTTTTGTCTGTGTCCCAGTCGGTCTTGTCTTGTCACTAGTGTTCCCCCTTGGGAAACGCCTGGGGGCATTTCTTAGGGGGGGGTTTGTCATGATTCTGCCTTTTCTGGTCATAGTTTCCGAGTCTTGTGGCAGAATTATGACAGACCCACGCGTTTAGTGTGAGAGAGACATGGTATTGTTGTTATGGTGTGCCATGCACTCTCTCGGGTCTCGTCTATGTCCCGCCCTCTCGTTTCCTTATTATTGATTGTTAATTAGTTTATGCCTCGCACCTGTTCCTTCCTGATTCATCCCCTATTTAATCTCCTCATGATTTCTGTTCTGGGCCTGTTCGTTTGCTTAGGTTTGCTTTGGTGCGTGGCGTTGCGTTGCTTTGCCTTGCTACCAAGTCATTTAATACAAAGTCGAGTTTTGTCTGTGCATATTGTTCCTGCCTTGTAAGTTCCTAGTTTAGTCGAGTCAATGTCAGTCTAGTCAGGTGTTGTTCCAGATTTGTAGTTTATTGTTCCTGGTGAGTTTTTGAGTTTAATTCCTCCTGTCAGTGTCGTTTTACCCCCACGTGGGTTTTTGTTTTGTATTTATTATTAAAGACCTTGTTTTTGTCTCAATCTGTCTGCATCTGGGTTCTCTGTCTGTGCTCACCGTGACACGATGCGTTTAGTAAGTCATACTTTTACTAATAATGCATTATAACATAGGGCAATAGCATTTATTAATGCATTGAATGTTGCCACAGGTGGCAACGCGGAGTTCCTGCATAAGCGCTGGGTCGGTCTTACCCTCGTGGAGCTCTCTCAACGCCCTGGTCTGGCAGGAGCCATAGCGTGGAGAGAGGAGGCAGCTTGGTCCGCCGCAATGTAAGCTCTCGACACCAGAGATGCCGAGACACCACATGCTTTGGAAGGGAGTCTAGGTCGAGCCCTCCCAAGTGGCCGCCACCTACGGGCACGAGTGCACCGCGGCGGCATACTCCACCTGGGGGACACCGACGCATCCTCCAGCTGTCTCAACCTCGAGGGAAGAGAGAGTGACAGAACTTTGTTTGACGTGAAACGTGCCGGGAAGGGGCGTTTCAGGTCTTATAAAGTTCCTCATGCACTTCCGGTAAACACGGCACTGGGCACTCACACACTGAGTCCCGTGGGAACACAGCCACCTGTGACGCAACGTCTGAATCGTCACCGCCCGCAATGCGGGCAGGACGTATCCACAACGTCTGCCCCAGCGTACTGGAAGCAGGCATTGTGTCCGTCCCCCTCCTCAATGAGTGTATTGCACCCATGAGAACAGTGGGACAAGCCACGCTGGAGAAATTTGCTCTTTTAGAAAAGGAAATTTGCTCGAACACCTCCGGAACTGCCGAGACGCCCAGGGGAGAGTCACTGCAGGAAGGGACCGTCCGCTGTCCATGTCGTAGATTCCAGCAGAATACCAGCGAAGAACTGGAAGACCAGCGAAGATCTGGAAGTTCAGCGAAGATCTGGAGCTGCTCATCAGATGCGTAGGCTCTGAAGAACAAAAGGTGAATGAATGAGCACGCCGGCTTCCCTCTTATACCCGGACATCCGGGGAGGAGCCCGGCATGCAAATTTCATTCGCCAATTTTCATCGACCTTTTCTAAATACTCAGAAGATGATAGGTTCTCAAGACAAACCCCATTCTGTCGGTTTGACACAACGTCGAGAGACCGACAGAAAGGGAACTCGAGATCTCTGAATCATCATCGTTTATCAGTAAGTAACTAAAAAGGCAACACTTTATTCGGGAGGGGCAGAAACCACGGGCGAAGCCCTTAACCCCAGATTCAGGTCTGCTGAGTATAGCCAGGGATTGGGAAATGCGAGTTAATTTAAACCACAGACTTGGCAATGTTATGCCTTACGGGACAGGGGGCACTGAGCATGCATTAACAGTGACAGTGGGGCTAGAACAGCCTTAGCCAACGGGGTGGCATGTATGGTTGCGACGAGGTTATGGTAATGTGTTGTAATGTTATGCCATACGGGACCAGTGGCACTGAGCTTGCATTAACAGAGCCAATGGAGCTATAACAGCCTTAGCCAATGGGTTGGCACGTATGGTTGCGTTGATTTTGGTAATGTGTTGTAATGGTATGCCATACAGGACCGGGGGCACTGAGCGCACATTAACGGTGTGGGTAGTCGTGGCCTAATGGTTTATCGAGTCTGACTCATGACCAGAAGGTTGCCGGTTCGATTCTCAGGGCCGGCGGGTAACGACTGATGTGCCTTTGATCTGCAGTGATGCAGCTGCCCACTGGTTCTGATGTATATGTGTTCACGACTTGCAGTGCCTGAGTTCACTACTCACTGGAAGGATTAAATGCAGAGGTCACCATAGCTGACAAATAGGTCACTCTCAGAGGACAGGTCCAGTGGAGGATAATCAAGAACTGGCCAGTGGTGCAGAAAGAAGAAGCCAAGGGCTGTGGTTTAGGCAGATGGACACAGCATGGGCTGCCAGATGACCTTGTAACATTGTGACACACACTCAGGTCTGATCAACCTGCGGTGGGCCTCCCTAGGCTGAGGGTGTCTTGTGATAAAGAGCCGAAACACCCAATGAGACTGAGGTGCACAACTGACGATGTGTCACATTGATGGGAACCATACAAAGGGCATTATCAGCAGCACCTCACCAAAAGGCATCTTTCACCCAGGATAATGGATGTGATGAAAGTGGGACACACAACTCACGAGATGTCTCTCTGATAATGGCAAGAAAAGGTAAGTATGCATTTAGGTAAGTAATCATTTAACACAGAGGATGCCTACCCGACGAACCCAGTGAAACCTCAGACCTACTTTCCTCTATTCATATTCTTGACTGCTTCCCCCTCTCATGCATGAGTAGTGAGACATGTCCTATTGGGCAATTCAACTGTGCTGAAATAGTGGGATTGTAACACCTTGTCCTATTAAGCGAATCCAAAAACACTCCAGTGTTGAAATTTTGAATTTCTAAGTATTTCAATGAGTGCCCTATAAAGGGTAAAGTTGTGAACTTGGCATAAGTGTAACCACAACTATTTTTTATTTTATTACATGACTATTATCAACCATGGCATGCATAGATTGTTGGACAGATTTCTTCTAATGATGTAGCTGATGAGTTTTTATAAAACAATCCAAAAAGGTCAGGGTTTAGGTACGTTCAATGTGGTTAAATAATTATTTATTTGTGTTTTACAAAATATCTATAAAAGTTAAAGCAAGTGCAAAATATAGCTTTTTTGCTAGCTGTTGCGAAGGCAGTTGGGAGGTGATGGTGGATTTGGGTGACCCACAAGATAGAAATGCCATGGCGCTAAATTTTCCTAAATATCTCCTTTTACAAATTAAAATAGTGATTAAACTCCGAAAAAATAATGCATAATAACGCTGAAAACATTTAAGAATTAACATATTAAGTATAAACTTGAACTAAAACATACGCATCATAAATGTATAGCTTACATTTGTTTAATTGTCAGTTACTGAGAGGTTTATGGTTCAGAGGTCAAATTTAACAACAGTAAACGGCAAAAGTCACACTGACCCTTTCTTAATTGTTTACATCTATTTTGTCAAATGGCTTGCTAAACGAATAGTCCTAGGTTTAAATATAGCCTAAATGGTGCACACTTACCAATATCATTTGGTTTTGACACCAGTTTGATGCCTTTGTCAAATGGAGTGAATTTCTTCATGTTTATATCTTCAGACATATTAATCAAGTTTGATTTCTTAACCTTCCGTATTGCCCGCGTCCTTACAGATTGTGATGTAGCCTAATTTAGGTTTTAACGGTGTGAAAAATGAAAGCGAAAGTGTTAAAGGTCACATGATCATGGTCACGTGTTGTTTGCTCACTAGTTGTGAAACTCTAGCCTACATTTTTACTCTTCAACTTTTCAAAAATTACAGATATTGTTCTGCATGACCTGGATTTTTCAGTTTGTCTCTGTGGTCTACTACTGTCCTCATTATACAATTCTAATTATTTGTCTTCAAACTAATATTTGTCTAAAAACATGTTTTATCTATAAAATGTTTCTCTTAGGAAACTCGAGATCTCTGGATCATCATCGTTTATCAGTAAGTTTTAAAAGCTTTGTAAATTTGTCTAAATTGGCCTACATTATTATGCAGTACCATTTTTTTAAATCTTTTTTCTAGTTACAGTAGATTACCAGAGGTCAGAAAGTTTTTTTTATTATTTTACAGTCTTTATACAGTATGCAAAAGCATGACATTCATGATTGTTTCGTTTTACACTTATTTAAAGACAATAATTGCTGGGACCCAGAAATCATAGGCTATAGGTGTATTTATTGAAATTTGAAAAAGTCAGATTTCTTTTCCAGTGCTGGTCCAGACAATGCTATTGGGAGTTATTACTTTCTATCTGTCACTACTGGTCCACTGTAAGCCCTTGCTTAGACTATGTTGTTTATTTAAAAATCAAGTAACCAAATAAAATTAGGCATTTTGAACCGATAACCTAAAAAAATCTTAGTTTATTTAACTTCTAAAACAATCTAAGAGCGCGTTAAAACAAAGATATCGTTGGTGGACAAAATTACTCAGCAGCGGCTCTCATACTTTGGCCATATCATGCGAGCTAATACCTTCACTGTAAAATGAATCATGGGTGTTGTAAATTCCATTAAAATTTTAATGTGATGATTAAAAATAGTGTGTGTATTTCATTAATGAAGCTGTGGTTTAGTGTTTGATAGAAAATATTGAGGGGATTTCACTAATAAAATCAAGATATTTAAGGAAATATCCTACATTTTGAAGCTTGTTTTGAGGGACAAAATAAAGCTGAAAGAAGCTACATATTTATTTTAAGAGAACTGGTTCAATTACTCAGCTTTTTATTTGGACATTTGAAAGTGAACTTCATCAGAGGTTGAGGAGCCCAGTGTGGAAGCAGGAAGAGCTAAACACGCAGCGCCAGCTGAAGCTTGGACTCTGACGCCCGATTCAAACATACTCTGTGTGCAGTGAGGTTTTTTTTATGTGCCCATGTTAACGGATAGATCAGGGGTCGGCAAACGTTGCGACCAAAATAGCCATTTTGGGCCTTCTCTCACCAAATAAAATGTGTCTGGAGCTGCAAAATATATGTAACCTTTAAATTATTATAACACAGGTTGTTATTCATGTAAGGAAGAAGATACTGATGAAGATATTTTGTAAATTTCCTACCTTAAATATATAAAAACTTTATTTTTGTGAGTGGCTGGTCTGCCACAGTGCCCCTGATTAACAACTTCAAAGGCAATTTTCTCAATATTTAGATTGTTTTGCGCTCTCAGATTCCAGAGTTTTAAATGGTTGTATCTCAGCCAGATATTGTCCTATTCTAGCAACTCATATATCTATAGAAAGTTTATTTATTCAGCTTTCACATTATGTAAAAATGTCAATTTCGAAAAATTGACCCATAAAGACTGGTTTTGTTGTCCAGGGTCACATATAGTGTGATTTGTATTGTATTTTGATGTTAACAATTTATAAATTTTTGTCCCTGGCAAGAAGTGGGAGTGTTGCAATAGGAGAGTAGCGTTGCACTACTGCTCTAAACTTCAGCTTTTTTCTGTGAACTTTTGTTTTGGCTTATGTTTTTGCGGTGTTTGATAAACATTCACAAGAGACCGCCTAGTCTCCGCATACAGACATCATGCGTAAACATTATGAGAAGCGCGCTAGCCAGACAGGATTTAAACTATGCCGGCTAAAGATGTAAAAGTTTGGTTTAAAGACGAAAAACATATCAAGCTGATTTTTTTCTCACCATTCCATTTCTAACACATGCATACAGTGTTCGGCGCTGTCTCACATCTGTCAAAGCAGAAATAAAACCGCTGCTCTCTGTATGTTTTTTTCTGTCATCTTCGGTCGCGCTCATAATACATTGCATGTACTTATTTTATCTATTCGAATGAAATATCTGAAAAAGCAAATACATTTACATAAATGTGTATGCTTTTTCAGATATTTCTTGAAGAAATCAGGACAGAAGTGGCCAAAAGTGTACAAAATAGATGGATTAAAGCAGCAGGTGTAAATGGGTATTCGCCTTTCGTCAACTTGTGATCCGATTGACCAAAACGCATCTTAATACCAGGCATAAACAGAACCTTATAAAGACTGCAGGGAGCCAATGGCGTGGTTGAAGGGATCTCGTGTTCTGCTTCTCCTCAGCGATACTACATGAAGTTATTTAAAAACGGAATTGGTACAATTTGGTTCAATTTATATGACTCTGTGGCTAAGACCGATGACTCCAATTTTAATATAATATAATATAAGTTATATGACATTTCCAATGTATCTGTTGATCATAGTTAATTTTATCTGTTAATCTTCATACTTTATTTATAGTTATCCTTTCGTTTGGGACCTGCAGTCGCACAGAGTTTCAAGCCGACCGAGTACGTGGATCTCACGGTCACAAAACTGTCAGTTCTGATCTTTAGTCAGAGGTTGCTGGGTAAACTAATATCGTTAAATCTGGCCGCCCCATGCTTGCTCAGAAACATAACAATAGTTCCCTTTCTGTCGGACTCTCGACGTTGTGTCGAACCGACAGAATGGGGTTTGTCTTGAGAACCTATCATCTTCTGAGTATTTAGAAAAGGCCAATGAAAATTGGCGAATGAAATTTGCATGCCGGGCTCCTCCCCGGATGTCCGGGTATAAGAGGGAAGCCGGCGTGCTCATTCATTCACCTTTTGTTCTTCAGAGCCTACGCATCTGATGAGCTTCTCTACGATCTTTGGTGATCATTTTTCTGCTGGAATCTACGACGGTCCCTTCCTGCAGTGACTCTCCCCTGGGCGTCTCGGCAGTACCGGAGGTGTTCGAGCAAATTTCCTTTCTAAAAGAGCAAATTTCTCCAGCGTGGCATGTCCCGCTGTTCTCATGGGTGCAACACACTCATCGAGGAGGGGGACGGACATGATGCCTGCTTCCTGTACGCTGGGGCAGACGTTGTGGATACGTCCTGCCCGGACTGCGGGCGGTGATGATTCAGACGTTGCGTCACGGGTGGCTGTGTTCCCACGAGACTCAGCCACCACCTCGTTTGCTCCCCGTTCTGTGGCGGCAGGACTACGGCCCTGCCGTCAGCAACGGCAAGCAGCGAGGGTGATATGAGGATTACTGTGAGTGATAATCCGACAGCCACTGGCTCACGGACCATTCGCACCTCGTTCTCTCTCGCTCGTCTGACCGTTCCCCAGGAGACGGTCCGTCGTCTTATTCCTCAATCACGTATTCGGACAAGATGCGTGATGATGAGATGTCTCTTGCAGCATCGGGGGGTGACGTACTGCCATCCGACTCCGACGATTCCTCGGGCTCCCTCCCTCGGGGGGTCGAGCCCAGGAAGAAGCGGACGTCGAAATGTCAGCCATGCTTTCCCGGGCCGCCGTGAGTGTTGGGTTGCAGTGCCCGCACTGCCTTTCCCGGCGCTCGCGGCTGGCTACATGGTGCCTCGGGTTTGAGCGCGGCTCCAAGCCGCGCCCGCCCCCAGTGCCGTGTTTACCGGAAGTGCATGAGGAACTTAGTAAGACCTGGAACGCCCCTTTCCGGCACGTTTCACGTCAAACAAAGTTCTGTCACCCTCTCTTCCCTCAAGGTTGAGACAGCTGGAGGATACGTCGTTGTCCCCCAGGTGGAGTATGCCGCCGTGGGGGGGGCTCGACCAAGACTCCCGTCCAAAGCATGTGGGGTCTCGGCATCTCTGGTGTCGAGAGCTTACATTGCGGTGGACCAAGCTGCCTCCTCTCTCCACGCTATAGCTCCTGCCAGGCCAGGGCGTTGAGGGACGCTCCACGATGGTAAGACCGACCCAGCGCGTATGCAGGAACTCCGCGCCGCCACCGACCTCGCTCTACGAGCGACCAAGGTGACCACGCAGGCCCTGGGTCGGACGATGTCCACACTTGTGGTCCATGAGAAACTCCTCTGGCCGATCCTTGCACAGATGAGTAACGCTGAGAATGTTCGCTTTCTTGACGCACCCGTCTCGCAAGGGGGGGGGCTGGTTGGTGTTACTGTCGAGCCGCAGCGGCCCCCTCTCACCCCCCCGCCCATCGGAAGGGCGCGAGACCGGCACGCGGCCTCCCCCGGAGGGTTCTCGACAGTAAAGAAGCAGTCCTCCGTGCCGCAACTCGGCCGCCTCGGCCGTCGAGTACCATGCACTGTCTGCTTCCCAGCAGCCCTGGGCCTCTTCGACGCCCTCCAGCTCTGGCACCCCCACTCAGGCGCCCCCCCGGAGGAGACAGCGAAGAGGAGACCATCGCCCCATCAGCAGCCGCGGCGAAGCGACCCTTATGGGAAGACCTCAGAGCGATCGAGGCTACCATTGGGCCAGACCCCAGCCACATCGCTGGGAAGTCGGATAGGGATGGATCCTGCCCCGTCTCTCCATCTGCTGGCCCCCTCCGGGGGGCTAGCGCCCACTTACTCTCAAAAAGGAGAGTTTCCTCTCTCTCTGGGTTACCACAGCCGCTCTCACCCTCTGCACGATGGTGAACGGCAAACTCGACGTTGCGTCATGGCGAAGTGCAATGTCGAGTATAAACACCAGCCCTCAGCACTCTCAGCAGACCTTTAGTCCCCGTCTCATTTCTGGGAGCCTGTCCGGCTTCCCAGGCTGTCAGGCTGGCTAGGGAAGATGATCCGTCTCGGCTACACGATCCAGTCGCCTCACGCCCGCCAAGTTCAGGGCATCCGATATACCTCAGTCAGAGGCTAGGATGTTCCCGTACTTCGGGCCGAGGTCGCCACCCTTCTGGTGAAGGGCGTGATCGAGCCCGTCTCACCAGCCGAGATGTTCAACGGGTTTTACAGCCTGTACTTCATTGTCCCCAAGAAAGGCGGGGGTTGCGCACCTACACAATAGCTGCCTTTCAGATTGATCACGCAGAAGCGCATCCTGACGTCCATCAGGTGTCAGGACTGGTTCATGGCAATGGACCTTAAGGACGCGTACTTCATGTCTCGATCCTCCCTTGACATCGGCCGTTCCGACGGTTCTCATTCAAGGGACGGGCATATCAGTACAGGGTCCTCCCCTCCGGTCTGTCCCTGTCTCCACGAGTCTTTACGAAGGTTGTGGAAGCCGTGCGGGTACTAAACTATCTCAACGACTGGCTCAGTTTGGCGCACTCTCGAGATCTGTTGTGTACACACAGGGACCTGGTGCTCCGGCACCTAAATCGGTGGGGCTACAGGTCAACTGAGAAGAGCAAGCTCTCCCCGGTGCAGAGCGTCCTCTTTCTCGGTAGGGAACTCGACTCTGTCCTCATGAGCGGCCCTGCTCACCCCCCGAGAGTGGCGCGAGACCCGCGACGAGGAAGCCCGCACCCACGCGGCCTCCCAGTGGCAGTGTGACAACGGTGCGCGCCCGATCAGTGTTGAACTGCCTGAGGCTCTCAGACAGTCAGCGGTCCCCCTGAAACATTTCAGAGGCTCCTGGGATACATGGCATCCTCGGCAGGGGTGGTCCCCCTCGGGTCGATGCACATACGACCGCTCCAACACTGGCTACAGAGTCAAGTTCCTTGGAGAGCGTGGCACACCGGCAGCAGGCGTATGGTCACACGCTTTTCTGCCGACACACCCTAACCCCTCTGGTCTCCATGACCTTCTTGCGGACAGGGTCCCCTTAGGGATGCCTCCCTGCAAGGTTGGGGTGCCGTGTGCAATGGGCAAGCAGTGTCGGGGCGGTGGACGGGACCCCGCCTGCGTTGGCATTTCAACTGCCTAGAGTTGTTGGTTGTGCTACTTGCATTGAGGAGGCTACTACCTCTCATGCAGGGCAAGCACGTGCTGGTCCAGTCGGACAGCACAGCTGCTGTGGTGTATATCTTTCGCTCACGGCAGCTAACATGACTCGCCCGGCGCCTCCTCCTCTGGAGTCAGCAGGTGATCAGTTCCCTGCGAGCCACACACATCCCAGGCATCCTGAACCAGACAGCCGATGCGCTCTCTCGTCAGTCGACGCCTCGCGGAGAGTGGCGACTCC
>NC_079896.1:20507094-20538552 GCF_024868665.1 Triplophysa rosa | reverse complement strand
GCGGAGAGTGGCGACTCCATCCCCGCGCAGCCGGCTCATTTGGGGCAGTTCGGCCAGGCACAGGTGGTCCTGTTGCCTCCCCGGACTCCACCCATTGTCCGCTTTGGTACTCCCTGTCCGAGGCAACCCTTGGCACGGATGCCTTTGCACACAGCTGGCCGCGGGACAAGCGGAAGTACGCTTCCCCCCAGTGAGCCTCATTGTACAGGTCCTGTGCAAGGCCAGGGAAGAGGAGCATCAAGTGGTACTAGTTACGCCCCTTTGGCCTAAACAGGACTTGGTTCTCGGAGCTGTGGCTCTGATAACAACTCCCCCCTGGCCGCTCCCCCTTGCAAACTGCTTCCCCAGGGGAAGGGGCATGTTACGGCATCCCAGGCAAAACCTGGTCTCCATGTCTGGACGGGAAGAGGAGATCCTGAGTGACCCACCCCCGGTCTGGTTGGGACGTCACTCAGGCTAGGGCTTCGGCCACTGGGCGGCTATACGCCCATAGGTGGCGCCTCTTCTTGTCCTGGAGCTCTTCTCGGCGAGAAGACCCACGGAGTTGCTCGGTCGGGTACGAGCTGTCCCTTCCTCAAGAGAGACTGGGGAGTAACCTCTCCCCCTCCACACTGGGAATGTATGTAGCCGCTACGGCCGCTCATCATGACACAAGTGCTGGGTAGCCTCTGGGACAGCACGTCCTGGTCATTAGGTTCCTAAAGGGCGTGAGAGGGTGACCACCTTATCCATGCTCCGTACCCTCTTGCGACCTAGGTGGTGGGCCTCAAGAGGCCCCGCCCCCTTCGAGCCTCTCTGGGTTGCCGCTCTTTCTCAGTCTTGATAAAGACGGCTTTCCGCATGGCACTCACCTCCAAGAGGGTAGGGGATCTGCAAGCACCCTCCGTGTCCACAGATTGCCTAGAACTCGGGGCCAGGATTCTCACGTTATCTTGAGACCCCGCCCCGGCTACGTTCCCAAAGTTCCCACCACTCTCCCGAGAGACCAGGTGGTGAACCTGCAGGCGCTCCCCACCGGGGAGGAAGACCCAACCTATCCATGTTGTGTCCAGTATGCGCACTGCGCCTCTACTTGGACCGCACGCAGAGCCCAGAAGCTCTGAGCAGCTCTTTGTCTGTTTCGGAGGTCAGCAGAAGGGAGGGCTGTCTCCAAACAGAGGCTGGAGCACTGGATCGTGGATGCCCTCGTTAGGGCGTACAGATCTCATTTCGCCCCTGCCCATTGGGAGTGAGGCACACCCCTCATGGGCACTGGCTCAGGGCGCCATTCTGGCAGACATCTGCAGAGCTGCGGGTTGGGCTATGCCCAACAACTCCGTGAGGTTCTAATACCTATGCGCGGAACCGGTGTCAGCCGGTGTTGCGCATCCTGGCAAGGTGTGGGACCGGCAGCTGGTAAGGCGTACGCCTGCGAAAGCCCTTCCCCCTTCCTTAGGGGGATCAGCGGCTATTACACCTCCCCTCTTTCCCCCACTGGGTAAAGAACAGGCATTACATCCATCACTAAGCACCCTTCCAGGGGACAGGCTGGCAGAGCAGCCCTGCCCCCTTAGGCCGGGGAACAGTTGAGTTATCTCCCAGATGGCTCTAACCGGACCTAGTGCTCCAGACGTGGTAAAAACCACCCCCCCCCTCCGTGGGCTGTTCCGTCTGAAGTATCCTCATGAATGGTTCCCACCTTGGCAACCCATGACCTCCCCAGGTGGACTCCCACCTTGCGGTTAACTCCTGCAGTCCGCACATCCTTCCCATGAGTTCTCCCCTGATGGTGAGACCATGTGGTGTCTCCACTAATTCCTCCCTACGGTAGGTAGTGGCCTCTGCAGCGTTTTTCCCCCAGCGGGAATAATGCTTACCCAGTGGCCCGTACGGTGCCGGGCGGCTTCTCGCCATTTAGAGAATTAGGCCTCCGCCCGTGACGGCCGGCGTTAGGGGGCTTCCCAACTTTTTGTGGAAAGCTCTGGGTCCCCCTTCCTCTCCACTGGAAGGTCATAATTTCGCGCTAGCGTGTTCGTCTGACTCGCCCAGGCCAGTCAACGTCGCTCCGCAGAGATTGTGACGCGGCTCAGTGCTGTGGCGTTTTCCATAGGAACCCCATTCTGTCGGTTCGACACAACGTCGAGAGACCGACAGAAAGGGAACGTCTTGGTTACGGATGTAACCTCGGTTCCCTGATGGAGGGAACGAGACGTTGTGTCCCTCATGCCACAACACTGGCCGCCCACCCCAGCGGTCGGGGGAGGATGCTTTAGGCTCCTCAGACCAAAGGTGAATGAATGAGCACGCCGGCTTCCCTCTTATACCCGGACATCCGGGGAGGAGCCCGGCATGCAAATTTCATTCGCCAATTTTCATTGGCCTTTTCTAAATACTCAGAAGATGATAGGTTCTCAAGACAAACCCCATTCTGTCGGTTCGACACAACGTCTCGTTCCCTCCATCAGGGAACCGAGGTTACATCCGTAACCAAGACGTTTTTTTTCTTAAAACAGCTTTCTTTGATTTTATGTGGATTTGTTTATTATGTATGATTACAGTACAGAATAAAAGAATGTTTGACAACAAAAAATGCATTGTGTATTAATTGTTATAGTAACCAGAAAAAGGCAGAACATTTCATAATGAAGTCCTTTTCATCGATACAAATGAGGAAATTTTACTAACTTAATTTGTGAGACAACCTAAATAAAAAAGCACATTGCTTAAATGATACAAAGTCATCATGTGCCGTTGATTGAATAGTTAAGGAAATTTTATTTAATTTATTTGTGAGACAACTTAAATAAAAAAGCACATTGCTTAAATGATACAAAGTCATCATGTGCCATTGATTGAATAGTTAAAGGGGTAATATGGCACGAATACGTGTTTTTATGTGTCTTTGGTGTGTTATAAGTTGCCCATGCATGTATTAGACACGTAAAATTGCAAAAAATGAAAGTGTGGGAACAAAAGATGCATTCTATCTAAAAGCGAATGCTCACTCAGACCTGCCTGAAACGCCTCGTGTAACCACACACCCACAAATCTATGTCAGTTCCTGGCATGATTTGACTAAGTCCGCCCAAATGTATAATGAAGAGGCGTTACATTTCCATCACACGCTTGCAGTATTCGACCATTCACTACGCACTGGTTAACTAGCCAATCATAGCACAATTTGTTAAGGTATATTACACTAACAAAACCAAACCGTAAAAACTGCTCAAAAAATAAGTGTTGTTGTTTTCGGGGCCCCCGTACTATTTAAAATCATGTGTTTGTTAGCATTAGTTTTTTTTTTTTTTTCTCCAATGACACTTGTTCATTGGTTTACACGTTTATAATGCTTGTTTTGACAGTGGGAGCCACAAGTGGTGCATTTATAGCGTGTAGGAAGTTTCAAACATACTTAAATGTAAAATCCAGTCAACATTAATAATCAACATTACAATATCAAGGGGACTAATATAGTTTTTGACATAATCATACAGCCGTACCATTATGTTTAAATTAAATTTATTGATTCCTAATAAGAAAACTACTTAAAAGGAACAAATGTGTGTTTTCCCTGTATTTCTAGAGGATCTTGAGAGATTATACGTCTCGCATCTAAAATTTGGGAACACCTGAATTAACATGAAACCAACAATGAGCAATACAGTTGTCAGCATTTATTAATCTTGTTTATTGTTAGTTAATGCCAAATACAATTGTTCATGTTAGTTTATGGTGCATGTTCAATGTTTTTAAAAATATTAGTAAATACTGAAAATAATGATTAACAAATGCAGACATGTAATCTAATGCTTAACTAATGTTAACAAATGCAACATTGTAAAGTGTTAAAAATATATTAGTATTCTATTGCAATTCCATCAGTAAAGCATATGACAGATCTATGAGTTTGTAAATTAAAAGTCATTAAAATTGTATTCATATAATGAGATGAAACGTCTTACTATGGCTTAAATGGTTTAATAATAATGAGATGGGTCCATAGTTTTGTAAAGTCTAGTTAACTGAGGTTGTGCAGGGCAAATAGGGCACCCCTCTGTTATAAATCGTTTTAAATCTTTTAATTACTTTATATCTAACATAACATAATTTTCATGTCAAATTCTTAAATGTAAATCTAAGAGACTGTTTAATGCAGCTCACAGGCCATGAATCCATGAACGGTATATCTGCAAGGCATCATCTTAATTTAGCATTTACATTTTGCCAGATATCTGAACATCAGAAATGAAATAACTTGCATCTAAACGCGGTTTGAAAAAGCACAAGCAATTTGTCCCTTCACGCGTCCCGTAGTTCGGTTGTTTTAACTTTGTTTATTAGTTAGCATTAGCAGAATGTTTTCATTTTTTATTTACATAGATGGATTTAACAGTGTTTGCATATTATTTACAAGAACCGCTTATGGTCACAGAACGGGAAATATTGGAAATAAACTCTATATTACCTGTTTTTATTCAGAGTTGTCTGCAGAACACAACACTTTTCATAACACGTTTTTTGTAAAAGCAAAGAAAGTATAACAACAACAACATCTAGTAGACTCTACTGCATCTAACTGTCGATGAAATGATCTGTTGTCTTCAGTGAGCGGACACAGACTGTGAGGAGCGAGCTTTAGATGGAGAAAGAGAGAAAGTTTTTCGCGGGGATGTGAATCCTCTCTTTTCTAATTCGGCTACCGTTCTATTTCGCCTACCAAAGGGCGCCAGCCTGTGAGGGCAAATGGGCAGCGGCTCAAGCCACAGTGCCACCGTGAACGTGTTCCAGTTCCCGTCAGTCCGCAAGTTTCAAAGGAGAAATAACTGAAATAAAACCGGAGGGTGGCGGCCTGGCGGGATATGGGTGTGAAAAACGGGAGACATAATTAAACAAATCAAATGAACGAGAGCAAGCGGCCCCCTGAAGGGCGGGGCCCCTGGGCTGGAGCCCAGTCAAGCCCAATGGTAAGTCCGGCCTTGATGATGATCCATAAAGTGACCGAAAGTCGGCCTCGACGGGACATTCTAAAACGCTTAACGTGAAAAACGCTTAACGTACCTAAACAGCGATCAAGGAAAACCAAGTTTCTGTCAAACCTTCCTTGTACTAAACACTTGCTGTTGTCAAAAGAACGAGCTCTTGGTCAGTGGATAAAGCGAATAATGTCACGTTAAGCCTTTTCTCCCCCATAGAAGTCCATTATAAGGAAACAGCTTAACGTGGCATAACGTTCCTAAACAGCGATCAAGGAAAACAAAATTTCAAATTTTACTTCTAATAAACACATGCTGCTGTCAAATGAACGAGCTCTTGTTCCGCGGATAAAGTGAATAATATCACGTTAGACAAACTTAGACAAATTTCTGTCATTGTTTCTAAAAGCTCTGATAAAAAGGGACAGAAATATAAATGAGCGTCAGTAGGATAATTGGCGTTGCCGTTTATCCGCAGACCAAGAGCTCGTTCTTTTGACAGCAGCAAGTGTTTAATACTAGGAAGGTTTGACAGAAATTTGGTTTTCCTTGATCGCTGTTTAGGTACGTTAAGCCACATTAAGCGTTTTTGTCATGATCGTGGAGGTGAGACACGGACAGAGGACCCAAATGCAGACAGAGGGTAAGGGGTTAACAAACAGACTTTAATCATAACTACAAAACATGAAACAAAAACCCACGTGGGGGTAACACAACAAAACAGGGGACTATAATAACATGACAGGACTAGACTAACTACACTTAAACAAGACTAAAGTTTAAACATTTGACATAACTACAAATAACTAAACTAGACTAACAAGAACTCACCAAACAAATCACACGAATGACACACACAATGAACCAGCCCAGGACAGAAAACACAAGGGCATTATAAAGGGGATAAATCAAGAGGTAACAGGTGCGGGGCATGAACTAATAACGAGCACTAATGAGGAAACAAGAGGGCAGGAACAATGACAAGACCTGGAGAGAGTATGGCAAGCCAAAAGGGCCAAAATGCCTCTCTCCACATGAAACAAGAGATTCAGTCTTTTCTTGAGTTGGGCTCTTGACCCTTGAATTTTATAGGTTGTTTTATTAGCATGCTGTATCTGTGTGCTTTTAAACTACATTCCTTATGGCAATGCAGTGAGAAACTAATCGAGTGTTGATTGGGGATCATTAAAATCACCATCATGTTGTGGTTTGATTCACTGATTTCATCTCATTTGAGTGCTGTGCTGTTGATTCAATTCAATTCAATTCAATTTTATTTATATAGCGCTTTTCACAATGTGCATTGTTCCAAAGCAGCTTTACAGGAGCAAATAAGACATTATGACATCTGAACGATCATGAAAGAACACTATAAGATCAGGGAGTTTGAGTACATTTTGATATCTAGAAACATTTGTAAAAACAGGACACAAATAAAAACTTAATCTACAGCGTAACTGCAACACACAGACATCAAGAATCATTGTATGGATCTCAACAATGGTGACAATCAACAGACTAATTCAGATAAACCGCAATGAATGCTGGGAATAATGAATGAGTTTTGTAGTATGATGTTACCCAGCATGCATTGCAGTATAACATTTTCGTTTGGTGATTGTCACCATTATTGAGGTTCATACACTGATTCTTGATGTCTGTGTGTTGCAGTTATGCTGTAGATTAAGTTTTTATGCTGAATGATTGAAATTTACTCATGTCTAATAAGTTGTATTTAATTTTAAAAAAATGCTTGTAATCTGTTGCCATAATTTTATTGAGTAGAACTAAGGTATTACTTTTTACAGTGTACGATTTAGCCTAAAATATTATCTGAACTGAAATAACATTATTTGGAAAAACATTAATTGCTATACTTGCTTACTACATTATGACATCTGAACGAATGCATAGTATTAGAGTTGTTCCCTACGTTATAAATTAAAAACTCTCTTTTCAATAAAACAAGTTAGTATTATACACCATTTTTTTGGTCTTTAGAATGGCCCTTTTTATTTAGGCCTAAAAATATTATTCAATTCAATTTTATTTATATAGCGCTTTTCACAATGTGCATTGTTCCAAAGCAGCTTTACAGGAGCAAATAAGAAAAACACAGAAAGGTAAAACACAGCACAGTGCATGGTGTTTATAGACCAAGCAAGATCATTATAATAAATAATATCTAATAAATAAATGAATAAATAAATAAATAAATGCAGTCTCCCGGTGAGCAAGCCAACACTGCACTGCTCTGCTGTGGCGAGGAACCCAAACTCCAATGCTGAATAATGGAGAAAAAAAAACCTCGGGAGAAACCAGGCTCAGCCGGGAGGGCCAGATCTCCTCTGACGTGTCATAGCTGCACTCAGTGACCCCGACCAAAGCCACCGAGCAACGTCCACGAAGAACAGGGAGAGCCCACGAGCCGCGACCCAGGAAGCCCCACCCGCCGAAACCGTGCAGGTCCAACCCGGTCCCATTCCGCGATCAACAACAGACAACAGAGGAACAACCAGGGAAAAGTAGTAATGGCATAATTAACTTTATTCCTCTGTTGTCCGACATCGACCACAAAACAAGACCAACCAGACCAGACCCACACAGTCCCAACAAATGAAACGCCCCGAACCACAACCAACAAGCCCCCCCACTCCCTACAACACCCACCCAGCTACCTCCAATCAAAGTCACTGAGTGCAGCCATAACTTCAAACTGCTGTCGTGTGATGTAAGTTTAGCATTAAATACCAAGTATTGTAAATTTAGCATTTATGTGACAGGTAGTCCGTCTTTGCTCTCGGTTGGGGATGGAATTGTCTGAGCTGGGCCGGCCAGATGGTCGCCTTTTTCTTGGGTGGTGATGGAATTGCCTTGGATGGAGCTGGGATGGTCAGTCAGTCCACAGGCTCTCGCAGGAGGATGGCACGGGATTTTCCGATGTAGCTGGCGTAATCTCTAGTTGTGGATGGGCATATGACGTTCATCTGGGCCTGGCGGAATCTCTCCCTACCTCGGGATGGGCATCCCGAGGCGAGGGCAGAAACAGAAAGAGAATAATTAGCGTAGCTGCTGTTCATTAGCTATGTATTAGTGAATGCTTGGCTGAAAAGATGTGTCTTTAATCTAGATTTAAATTGGGAGAGTGTGTCTGACCCTCGAATAGTATCGGGGAGGCTATTCCAGAGTTTAGGTGCTACGTATGAGAAAGCTCTACCCCCTTTGGTGGATTTAGTTATTCTAGGTGTTATCAAAAGTCTGGAGTTTTGAGATCTTAGAGAGCGTGATGGGTTGTAGTGTGGTAGAAGCTCTGTTATGTAGGTAGGGGCTAAACCGTTTAAGGCTTTATAAGTAATTAAAAGAACTTTAAAGTCAATACGATACTTAATGGGTAACCAGTGAAGGGTTGATAACATTGGGGTTATGTGATCGTATTTTCTGGACCTGGTTAGAACTCTGGCAGCTGCATTCTGAACTAACTGTAGTTTGTTTATTGATGCTGCAGGACAACCACTAAGCAGTGCATTACAGTAGTCAAGTCTTGAGGTCACAAATGCATGAATAAGCTTCTCTGCGTCAGCCACACATAAAATATTTCGCAATTTGGCAACATTTCTAAGGTGGAAGAAGGCTGTTTTTGTGACATTTGAGATGTGATTTTTAAATGACAGGTTGCTGTCTAATATAACGCCAAGGTCTTTAACTGTATTTGTTGGAGTAACAGTGCAGCCTTCAATTTGCAGGTCATAATCCGAAATATTCTGCTCACGTGTCTTTGGTCCGATAAGTAATATTTCTGTTTTATTAGAATTTAAAAGAAGGAAATTACAAGTCATCCAATGCTTTATATCGTCGATGCACTCTGCCAATTTGGATAGTTGGAAGGAATCATCTGGTCTTGATGAGATATATAGCTGAGTATCATCTGCATAACAGTGGAAGCTAATTCCATGTTTTCTAATAATGTTTCCAAGGGGCAGCATGTATATGGAGAATAGCAAGGGTCCTAAAACCGATCCCTGAGGTAATCCACAATTTACTTGCGTTAGATTTGATGAGTCTCCATTTAAATGGACAAATTGATGTCTGTCTGATAAGTAAGATCTGAACCATTGTAGTGCCTGTCCCTGAATACCGGTATAATTGTGTAAGCGATCTAGAAGTATTTTATGGTCTACAGTATCGAACGCATTATCTGAACTGAAATGAAGTGGTGGAAGTGATGGATCAACAACACCTCAAAAAGGCAGTTAGTCATAGGTTTTATACACAGTATTATACAGTGAGAGTTGAATTTTAAACATATTATACATACACAAAACAAAAATACATAATTCTTATATATAACAAGTTTCTACTTAAAAACATTTCTACCTGCACACTATAACCACTATAATCAAATAAATTATACTTGTGACATCTAATAGAATGCAGATTTTTGATGTTGGAATGGACAATTTGAAGAGAGAGAGACCAGACATCAGTCTGACACTAGAAATCTCCCAAAGTGCTGCTGTATGACTCACAGTATGGCACCCACTACACAACATCTTCAAATGACTCTAAGACGAAGAACTAGAAAAAGAACAACAACAGAAATTAGTGTGCAGGATTAATTGGGATGTCTATAATATGTTTGACTATGGTTCATCTAAAAAATATTTTTACAGATGCTTTTATCCAAAGTGACTTGGAAGAATGTAATGCTGAGAATTTAGACAGACGGGTAAAGGGAAATTTGTAGCAGGAATAATTGTTAAATGAAGTAACAGCTAGAAATTCTGGCTGTTCTGTTTATAAAAAATTCAATAGGCTGAACTAGTCACTTTATGCATCATTGGACTGCCCATTCAGCATCGGTCTGCCCCTCTTCAACTACCTCTTCTGACATGTTAAACAAAGCCTGCTCTCTTTGTCACTTTAAACAGACTAATAAGCTCTTTACACTACTTCAAATCTGTTGTATATTTCAATGGTTTGCACTCTATCTGCCATTACCTAACTTCTGTTTCTTTTTTTTTTTAAATATCCCTGCTTGTAAAAGTTTTATTTTACATATATATAATCTGTATTTATCTGTATTTTATATATATATTTTAATTCTGTGTAGTGCTAAATGTATGCACCATGGGTCTGAGAGTCATCATATGTATGTACATGTGGCAGAATTGACAATAAAGCAGACTTTGACTTTGACATTGATATAAAATTTTACCACAATTTATTGTTCTATGTATGTTCAAATATATTAGATTATTGAATATATTGACATTTAATAAATAGGAAAATATAATGTTACTGTCACGGTCCCACCGTCTTGTTTATGAAATTCTAGTTGTGTGGAGGATCGGGGCAGAGTCCTTAGGTTTTATGTGAGAAAACCATGAGTTGTTTGTTTTTACTTCTCATGTGTTTTCTCGTGTCTCGTCATTGGCCCCGCTCCTCTCGTTTCCTTGCTATCTTTCCCTGAGTGTTTGATTACCCACACCTGCCCTGTGTCGTTATCCCTCGTTTGTGTTCCCTTTAAATACCCTCTTGTTTCTTTGTCTTGTGTTTGTGTGTTACACCCCCTCGTGGGTTTTTGGCTTGTTTTATTAAAGTCTTCAGTGTTACCCCTTCATCTCTGCCTGCGCTTGGGTTCTTCCACGCTCTGCCGTGACAGTTACTTATAAACGTCTATTATGGAAGCATATTGGTAGCAAATTTCAATTTGAGATTCAATACGCAAAATGGCAATGCAGTATGTTAAATGACAATGCATTTATGTATTTCAATATACATTTAAAACAATAGATGTGCAACATTAGGTGAAAAATGAAATGAAAATTCAGTAATATAATTTAAATTAGTCAGTTCCTACATCAGTTTTAATATATAATTTATATAGATATTACGCTCTTTAAGTTGCAAAATTAAAATGCATTCCCCAGATTGATTTTATATGTTTAAGATAGTCAAGCAAAACTGTAGCAAAATGATGGTTCAAATGTTATTTTCCCTAAATCCATTAACATTAACAGGTTGAACATTTGGGATTGCATTTTCATTTACACGCAGCACGTTGAGTGTTGCAAAATTCAATGGGGACTAGAAAATGCATTTCGAGCTGGCCACGCCCCCCTTCCCGATACAGCTTCATTGCTTGAAGGCGGAGCCAGCATCGCTCGTTACGTGCGTTAATGTGCGGCTGCAGACAGAGAGCTGATAAAAGCATTAAATCGCTTGCACATACACGTTTTCATCATAAACACATGAAGTATTTGTTTTCTTCTTAGTGGATATCTTAACATGATCATTCAGAAATTGTTTTTGGGGCGCAACATTTCAGTAACTTCAGGAATTGAGTTACACTGGATCTGTCACAGCCCAAACTATGGAATGATTTTGCAGACTAAATTAAAAAGGAATTGCAAACTGCATTTGCAAATGTGTATTCTATTTGTTTGTGTCAAAATTGTGACATAATTCAAATGCAATTGCAAACCGTTTGCATTTGCATTTACGCGAACATACAATGTCTGCCAAATTTCAAAAGGAAAAGCAAAGTGTATTTGCAAATTAATTACCTGTGTCTTACGAGTTACGACCCTGCCATATTTAAATCGCAATAGCAATTCCCCATATGCTATTTCACTTTCTCTGGCATCGCGTATTAAGCCTGCCAAAACTCAAATGAAATCGCAAATCCCTTTGCATTTGCGTTTCCTCTGACTTGTACAGAAACCTGTCAATCAATGGCGGGGGTGGGCTTATTCAACGGGGCGTGTTTGTATTGGGTGTTCAAACAGCAACATTACACACTAACTAAAGTTTGAAAATTGGCATCACGGGGAATGGCCACTTTAATGCTTTTATCAGCTCTGTCTGCACTGCACTGCAGCTGCACATCAATGCACATAATGAGCGATGCTGGCTCCGCCTTCACGCAATGATGCTGTATCGGGAAGGGGGAGTGGCCAGCTCGAAATGCATTTTCAAGTCCACATTGAATTTTGCAACACTCAACATGCTGCGTGTAAATGAAAATGCAATCCCAAATGTTCAACCTGTTAATGTTAATGGATTTAGGGAATATTACATTTGAATGACAATTTTGCTACAGTTTTGCATGACTATCTTAAACGTATAAAATAAATCTGTGGAATGCATTTTCATTTTCATTTTGCAACTTAAACAGCGTTAAAATGTCTATTTAAATGATATATTAAAACTGATGTAGGAATTGACCAATTTAAATTATATTATTTCATTTTCATTTTGCACCTAATGTTGCACATAGGTTGTTTTAAATGTATATTTAAATGCATAAATGTATTGTCATTTTACATACTGCATTTCCATTTTGCATATTGAACTTACATATTGAAATTGCTACCAATATGTTTCCATAGTCAATGTGTGACGTAATCAAACATTAAAGTTTAATAGTATCATACAAACCTACTCCACCAGGCATTATGAGCACGACGACAAGAACAGACAGATGTTCAATGTTGCAAGACTCAAATGTTTCATCATCTTCAGGCTCATTTTGACCAAAAATCACCCTTAGGGCTCCTGGATCTGAAAAATATTACTATAAAATATTTTTCTACCCCTGGGTCAAGAAATGTAAGATCGCGAATAAAACCTTAAATTTACCGTCTACTCCTGGAAACAAATTTAAGGCTTTTTCCTTCAGCATTCCAATGGTGAACTTCTCAAATTCATCACTTGATGTTGCCACGGACAATATTTTAATCGCATTTTTATTAATCCTGATGCGGACCTGAAACGCCATTCTGGCTCTGGTCACGTATTGTCTGACTGCAAAGCTATAACAAGGAAATATATTTTAGCCTACTCATAAGTTTCTTTCTCTTTCACTTCACTAAAATATGCAAGGGCGTCGACTTGCTCCATTAAAAGAAAGACTTCCATGCTGATAAAGCGACATGGTCCCGCTGAAACCCAATGTTGGACAAGAGCTGCATGGCAGCTCTCAGACACCACATTTAAGCAAACCGAGCGCGTTACCCATAGATATCAATGGACACCTCTTGAAGCGAATTTCCATGTCAATATTTGACAGCTCTCAGCGTGCATGACGTCAATGGATGACATCATACATTTCTATGTATTGCGGGATAGCGTACTGCTTTTCAAAGCATTTTGCAACCACTCCTTTTTACACCCAAATTTCACAAGACAAAGTCCACTGCCCAAGATAGCCTTGGTATTCCCTTTGAGTCTAGGCTTTATCTGTGACTCACACCCAAATGTTTATGTTTCTTGAATGTTAAATGTTGGTAAAATACTCAGCTTGAAACAACCACACAAGGTGAATTTATTGAAAGTTAATATTATTATTATTATTATATTTGAGAACACTTTTCCTTAAAGAAGAATTTCAACTTTATACGATTATCTGCAACAGTCACACTAACCTTACTTGTACCATCTGTGTGGACATCATATATATATATATATATATGTAACCGCTCCTACTCGCCCGCTCTGCGCGGGCCTCGAACTGGCGTCGGTCTGGATGGGAGACGGGCACTCTAACGAGGAGGCTAAAGACCACAGTCTCTAGCGTCTGTCGCTAGAGCGTCTCTGTTGGTCGGGGAGTGAGGTTTACACACTGCACAGCTCTTCACTAGCTGGCCTCCGTTACACTCACCCCTATACCTCACACTCCCATCCGGGTCACGGCACCAATGTAACCGGTCCTACTCGCACCGCTCTCGAACCAACGACCGTCCGGATGGGAGACGGGCGCCCTAACGAGGAGGCAAAGACCGCAGTCTCTAGCGTCTCTGTTGGTCGGGGAGTGAGGTTTACACACTGCACAGCTTTACACTAGCTGGCCTCCGTTACACTCACCTCCCTAAACCTCACTCCCATCCGGGTCACGGCACCAATGTAACCGGTCCTACTCGCCCCGCTCTTCGCGGGCCTCAAACCGGCGTCGGTCCGGATGGGAGACGGGAGCGCTAACAAGGAGGCTACAGACCACAGTCTCTAGCATCTGTCGCTAGAGTGTCTCTGTTGGTCGGGGAGTGAGGTTTACACACTGCACAGCTCTTCACTAGCTGGCCTCCGTTACATACAGTATATACAGTATATATATACATAAAAGACTGTCTGAATACCTAAAGGATTAAAGCAAAATGCATTTTATTTAAAATAATAGTAAAGTATACATGCATGGACATTAATTACTGAGTAATATTAAAATCAGATTGTAAGCATGGTAATACATAAAGTTCAGGTATAATTTGGTGGTGGTCCAAAAATGACATAATGAGTATCTTTATGAGGAACTTAGAAAATTGATGATTATGGACATAACAATGCTGTGTGCTACTTACACTTTATTAAAATCTTGAATATACAGAAAAAAGATATGTAATCAATTAGCTTTCTAAACTCTTCCTCTTCTTAACTTTAAAGCTGCTTCTGCTTTAACATCTGCTTAATCAGTTTGTCTCGGTGCGACACCGGCTGAGCATGAAATGAAATGAGTAGAAGTTTTTAAGCAGTCATAGGCAGATTTTAAACAAGCAAAGCAAAACTGCTTCTTACAATTACGACATGACATTATTTTACATCCCTTATTGTGTTCTATCAACACGCCACAAAATGGACAAGCACGGATTGCTGGACACTGGACATGAACACTGGACCCCTTATACACAACTGATGTGAAAGTAATCATATCACAGCCCCTCAGCAGCTCCTGGTCAGCGCGTCTACATCCCACATTACTGCATTGATCAAGACGAGGCCTAGGCCCTTTCCACTCTCTCTCACACTGCCAGCAGAATTCAAAGATTCGTCCAGTTTTCACCGTGCAAACTGAGCACTCCACGCAGAGATTGGAATCATCCGATCTTTCTATTAAAGTGCTGCAACCAGGACACTGAAATGAGGAGAGAAAAGACAGAAATCCACAGTGTTACGTTTGAGTGTGACACATGATCCATCTCTAACATTAACTCCAGTATGAAGACCAATGTGTTCTTTTACTTCCACAACAATATTTACCCACATCAAAATGCTCTGAGTCACTGACAAAATAATTTTCTGTAAATTACACTGCCTGTCTTTTTGTTCTTGTATTATTATGGACATTTTTTTATATTTCCCTTGAATCCCGACCTCAACAATATAACTTTATAATAACTTAAAACATGCCTTTTCCTCTAAATTAACATCTCAACTGATACACTAGCACATCACAGATCCTTAGACATTAAGCTTCTTTCTGTCTCTAGATTCTGACTTTTCTCTGAATCTCTTTCTGATTAAATCTCTGCAGCATCTCTTACATCTCTGCCTTTAAATATCATAGAAATACTTGTTTATATCAATACTTTAATCACAAGATTTAATAAAAATACAGAAATGTACTAACATCCCTTAAGTCCAATAACTTCTTAACAGTGTTTGTCCCAAGCCTCTCCTCAAAACTAGACTGCTCATCAATTGTAAGTTTTGCCAATTTGCGCACTTCATTATATGGCCATTCTTTCCTGCACAAGGGACATCTGAATTCAGCCTGTCCCTGAAATTAAATACCAGAGCTGCTGGTTAATCTTCATAGCACTATGGCATTAATACATTATTAATTCATTAAAAATATTCTGAGGTATTACAATTAGTATAAGTAGTAGAATTAGTATACATGTCCACAGACATACTCACATCTTTCAGTTGAGCTCTGCAACAATCAGTCAGTGTCTCTGGATCAATGACATGACCGCAGGACAGCTGAGCCCTTAAAACACTGGGGTCATCATCATATTCATCTAAAAAGGTTTACAATGCTTTGTAGGACCATTGTCCCATTGAAATCTAAATCTTAGTAAGTCATGCTAGTTATATAGCCAACAGAGTAGTCTACATGGGGTGAGAAAAACGTTTGTATTTTCACTAACGTCTCTGACTATGTTTAAAAGCATGTTGTTATTCTTAAGTTGTACATTACACTTTCACTTTCATTTACCATGTATTAAAGCCCTGTTTACTTTAAAACATCACTAAGTCAAAGAAAGAAAACAGGCCACGTCCTCCCACCTGCATAACAATATTTTATACTATGAGAAACTCTATTAAATATAAATTACAAACGTCAGAATGTGCACAAAAATACATAACGAATATAGCCTATTAAAACTTACCGAGATCGCTTGGTTTTGACACCAATTTGATGCCTTTGTCGAATGGACTGAACTTCTTTATGTCTTCTGACATTGTAAACTAGGTTGATTTCGAACAATCGTCTGTTGTACGCGTCAATTTTGGGCTGGTGTTTTTTTTTCCGATCAGTGTAAGCAAGCTCTGTTCGTTTGCTTGCCTCAGATGTTCCGCCCACAGTCTGCGCACTATCACTTTCGCTACTGGAGAATACTGTGACACAATTATAGGGCTAACCGTGGAGATTAGCCCTATTGAACGCTTCTTGTAAGCTTTCAACATAAAGAAGTCTACGTGCATGATGTATCCATTTGATCGTCGTGGTCATGGTTAGTGATTATAATTAGACTTTTTATTAGAATTATGCTGTAGCCTATTACGTGTACAGTTCAACCGAACAATAAGACTTTGCATGTATTGCGTTAATACCAACTATTAATACCAACTGTTGGTATTGTAGGGCATTGCAACCAGTGCAACGTTAGCCTATGTCATCAAATGTCAATCACAAAAATTGACGGCGGTAAAGTTAGTTTGACTTTTGACATTCATTAGATATTCGGTTCCATCGGTCTCAATATATATACTGTATATTATAATTTTACAGCTTTTAATGAATGCAATTGTGTAAATCCATTGAACAACGTGCATTAAAGGGAATCATATTCTGAATATTTTACAGCTGTTTGATACCTTTATTTTAAACGGTGTCAGTTTAATGAATTTAAGTAGGCACAGTATATTAAACATTTAAAAAGTATGGTTTCTGTAAAAACAATACATATGTTTAGAAACAACAAGCCATGTGCATTATAGGGAATAATATTATGAATGTTGTACAGTTGATTTGATACCTTTATCTCAAATGGTGTTGTCGTTTAATGGATTTATATAATTGCATACATTTAACATTGTAAAATTATTATAAAACACATAAAATGCTAATTCCAATAAACAGAGCATTATGCAATAACAGGGATGTTTTTCTGAACACTTTAGTGTAACGTGGGTGGTGAGGACACGGAGACAATGACAGAGGACCCAAGTGCAGACAGTGGGTAAGGGGTTAACAAGACATTTAATAAAATATAAATACAAAACAAAGACCCACGTGGGGGTAACAAAACAAAACACAAGGGTATAAAACATGACACCAAGGACTAACTACACCTAACCAGACTAAGACAACACTTGAATTAAATACAAAATAACTAAACTACACTGACAAGACAGGAACTCACCACATGTGACACACACACGACAGTACAATGAACCAGCACGAGACAGAAGACACAAGGGCATTATAAAGGGGATAAATCAAGAGGGGACAGGTGCAGGACATGAACTAATTAACAAACAATAACGAGGAGACGAAAGGGCGGGAAAAAAGACGCCACACCGGAGAGTGGAAGACCAACAGGGACAAAACGTCACTCTCCACATAAAACAAGAGGTTCTATCATGGTTCTGCCACTAGGCCAAGAAAAGCAAGACAAGGTGGGCAGAACCATGACACTTTAGTGTTGGCTTATTAGTATAATGTCATGTAGTTAAATTGTTTAATTAATTTGCATGGTTAATACAGTAGCCTATAATACAGTCTTCTAAAGTTAAACAATATGTTTTGAGATAAAGCAATGAATATGTTGCAATTATTTAGTAATTGTTACAATGCATATAAAAACAGACATGCAAGCAAGGTAAGTTTAAATATCTCTTCACAGATAATGTTGAATCTTATTGGTTCAACTAAAATGAGAGGGTAAATAAATGATTAGATCATTTTTATTTTCTGGTGAACTATACAGTTTCTGGTGAACTATACAACTATACTCAGATCCATATAAAGCATTAAAGTAATACATATTGGCACTTACTGCACGTATGTGAATTACACATTACAAAATAAAAAAGAACTGCATTTCAAGCCAAGTTATTAAAGATGTGTATTCAAATGACTTTAAATAGTAAAAGTTAACCTGTAAACCTTTTCTAATTTGCAGAGTGTAATGCCCTGGTAGACCCTATTACAATGTGCAAATCTGAAAGATGTTATATTGTATGGCTCGTAGTATACTGGCCCAACTAGTATTATGTAAGCACACAGATAAAGTGATGCTGTCTGACCGTCCATCAGTGGTGATGTCTGGAGGCCAATCGCTTCTGATGTCTGGATGCTTATCAGTGAAAATGTCTAAATGTTCTTTGCTGATGATATCTGAAGACCCATCGCTGATGATGTCTGGACGCTTATCTATGATCATATCTGGACACCCATCAATGATGATGTCTAGATGCTTATCAGTAATGATGTATAAACGGCCATCAATGATGATGTCTGGACGTTTATCAGTAATGATGTCTGAACACCTATCAATGAGGACGTTTCGACATCCATCACTGATGATTTTTAAACAACCAATAATGAGAATTTCTGGACAACCCTTAATGAGGATTTCTGGCCGCCCATCAATGATGATGTCAGGACGCTTATCAGCTATGATATCTGGACACCTAACAATGAGGATGTTTGGACATCCATCACTGATCATTTCTGGACAACCATTAGTGAGGATTTCTGGTCGACCATCAGTGATGATGTCTGGAAGCCCATCAATAAGAACATATGGACGTCCATCAGTAAGGACGTCTGGACGCCCATCAACGAAGACGTCTGGACGCCAATCAATGACGACATCGGGACGTCATTCAATGAAGACACATGGATGCCCATCAATGAAAACGTCTGGTTGCCCATTAATGAAGACGTCTGGATGCCCATCAGTAAGGCCGTCTGGACGCCCATCAATGAAGACGTCTAGACGTCCATCAATGAAGATATCTGGACACCCATTAATAAAGACGTCTAGATGGCCATCAATGAAGATATCTGGACACCCATTAATAAAGAGGTCTGGACTCCCATTAATAAAGAAGTCTGGACGCCCACTAATGAGGAAGCCTGGATGTTCATCAGTGAAGATGTCTGGATGCCTATCAATGAAGATATATGACTACCTATCAGCAAGGATGTCTAAGCACCAATTATTAAAGATGTCTGGACACCCATCAATGAAGATGTCTCTAAAGCTATTCATGATGATATCTGGATGGAAATCAATGAGGATGTCTGGACGCCTGTCAATAGGGATGATTGGACGACCCTCAGTGGGGATGTCTGGAAAAAATAATGAAGAGTTCCAGGAAGAAAAATCTAATAAAAAAGGTATTATTTGATGTGGTAAACGTGCTATGTGCAGAATTCTTATGCTTCAGTTTAAATTATATCTATATAATTTGTCAGTTCAAACATTTTGTCAATTCTTGTATAGGAAATATCGAATATGGAACCAGGTGTAAACAAGATATCCAGGTTGCAGAAGACAGTTATAGTGACGAGCAAAAAAAGCAAGACTTCCTTACTGAAACTGTCAATGAAACATCTACACCTAAGAGTAACTGTTAACTTACTTTAATTTTCTTATTGAATTGTCAAATTACACTATCATATTGTAATGTGAATGCATCTCTGGGTTATCAAGGATACATTGGATTACAAAATCAGGGAGCCACATGCTATTTGAACACAGTTCTGCAAATACTCTTCATGACAGAGGATTTCAGAAAGGCTGCCGAGAGGTAGGACTTTTTAATTGTTCTAATGGTAATTATAGCTGCTAGAACAAATTCAAATATAACTAGTGTGTTTTACAGGAATCATTCCACCATTAGTAATCGCATTGCACAGTTATTTGAGCAATTAAAGTCTGGAGAGAGAAACATTGCCACAACTGAAGGAATCACAGCTGAACTTCAAATAAATGGTGGGTTTAGGATTTGCTTTTTAAAGTAAAATATATCTTAAAGTTTGAATGCAAAAAGACCACTTAAACATTGAAAACAAAAAAGAAACCAAGATGTAAACATTTTTAACTAAATTTAAGTTTATTTAGTTGTTTTCAAACATGACTCATTCCTGGTTCATGTTAATTCATCAGTTCATAAGCAGGAAGATGCTGCAAAATGCCTACAGAAGATACTTAACAAGGTTGATCCTGAGATGGCTAAGGTGTGTATAGTACCACAGACAGATAGACGTCACAATTGAGTGCTAAGTTGCACATCAGCAGCACAGCCATATTGGGAATGGCAGGACTTCCCCATACACAAACACGTGAACAGGGGCGCTGCTTTTTTGTTTTCATTACAGTGGCCGAAACTGACTGTTTCTGCGTATCTCATGTTGATCTTGAGTACTTACAGAATAGAAGTAGCACCCTTCAAATATCCGTAGAGTCTTTAGTTTTATCACATTTATAAAAGACAGATACAGTTGTAAGATTATTTCCGAAAACATACGATGCGTGCGGGGGGGATAGGGGCGGAACTAAAGCACGTGCGCACCCATTGCCAACAAAACACAGACATATGACTCAGTTTCACTTACCGCGTGCGGTTCGTGTCTGGCATCTTTAGCGCTGGGACCGCGCCATCTATCAGTTTCAAGCGATCTCCAAATCCAGTGTTATATCCACCATTTATATAACGTTCCTCACCGAAATGCAGTGAACTAACAAACACAGCTGAACTTCGCGAACGCAGTGCGCTCTTGACGTGTGCACATGCTCCTCCCACTCTCCTTGGTAGACGCGTGGGCGTGCTCTTTCATCTGGCCCTCACAGGTTGACGCGTGGGCGTGCTTTTCCGGGAGAATTGTCCAATAAGGGCCTAATAAAAGTACGAAACAAATTTTCATGTTTGAAAAAAAAGTTCCGAAACCTATATGAACACTGGGGGAGTATATCGAGCACAGAAATACTACGTCCAACTCGTTTTTTGACAAGTTGAGCATGTCAAGCATGAGAAGACATGCATGAAACACCGTTGCACCCCCATTTAAAGAAATTGCTTTTCTGTCATCATTTTAGCTTGTGCTCCAGGTAAGAGCATAGTTTGTTCACACAAATAAGTGAGACACTCACAGTGAGTCTGCTTTCTATGTTTTTAAACCAATAAAAGCACACAGGTATACTTCAAAACAAACAATTAAAAGATAAATCTGCATGGATCTGCATAAACAAAATAGAATACTATTTTTATTCAATATTTTAAAGTGAACGAGCTATGCATGTTTCATGTCAACTATTTCCTGTTATTTTTGTTTTCTTGCACATAAAAAGTATTCTGGTCGCTTCATAAAAGTTGAACCACAAGAGTCACATAGACTTTTTTAACAATCTTTACTAACGCTACATTGCTGTCTATGGGGATCAGAAAGCTCTTAGACTTCATCAAAACGGTCTTTATTTTTGTTCCGAAGATGAAGGTAGGTCTTACAGTTGTGGAACGACTTAAAGGAACAGTTCACCCAAAAAATGAAAATTTTGTCATCATTTGCTCACACTCCAGTTGTTACAAACCTGTATTAATTTCTTCTATATGGGTGTCAATGGTGACACAAAACGGCTTAGTTACTTAATTAAAATATCTTCATTTTTGTTCAGCATAACATAGAAATGTTCATTTTTGGGTGAACTATGTATCAGCAATGGGCCAAAGCTCTCAATGTGCTGTGTTTAGTCCCTACTGTAACCATGGCTTGGTAAACTAATATTGTTAGCTGTTTGACAAAATTTTATATTCTATGTAAATGTAAATGTTTGATTTTACAGGGCTAATGCTCCACATCTATGTAGCTTATTGAGACAAATGCAGATATATGAAATAGTGAAAGAAGTAATTGACATATTTTAGTTAAAATGCATTCGAAAACTAATTTTATTATTCATTGCAAATTTTATGTCCACTTTATAGATATTTCAGGGAATAAAGGTGAACACAACTATTTGTGAAAAAACAGCAAAACATCATGAACCTCTGAGACAATTAAACACTTTTTTCACTATATCCATTTCCTTGGAGTCAAATGTTCATATTAACCTGGTAAGAACTTACTTGTTAACATGATTTAAGTGCGTGTGATTTTTCTTTACACAGAAAATCCCTTTCTGAGAATAGTTTGATTATAGAATGATTATTAAAACAGCTTTGCAGCTGTAATACACAAGCATTAACACAAGTATTAATATGCTTTGATCAAATTTGAGGTCTCTCATTGTTGTTTAAATTGCTTCACAAATTATTTTCAGCTTGTTAACCCAGCAGGTTAACATGGACACATTGTTTAATTAATGTTTAATTTGTATTTCAGCAAAGTTGTTTTGATTCATATTTTGCGCCGATCAAAATGTGTGGGGAAGACCAACAAATCTTCTGTAATGACTGTCAGATGTTCATGGATACAGAAATGGTGAGTTTTCTAAATGTTTTTATAAACAATGTGCTTGAACAGTGAGCTGTTGTTAGAAAAGGGTTTAAACTGCACTTCTATGTTAATTGCTTGAATGCCTATATTGTAAGACATTTTGATTGTTTCTTTCAGAGCTCCAGTTTGCAGAAGGTCCCTTTAGTTCTGGTTTTGCACCTGGAGAGGTTTGAACTGGATTATGACACGATGTGCTGTGTGAAGAATAATTCATTAGTGCAAATTCCTGCCCGATTATCAGTTGAAGTAAGATCCATTTGTGCTTAGAAATGTTTGGGTTTGCGGGAAAAACTCAACTTCACACATTAACATTTATTCAAGATACATGATTTTTTTTTGCACCATATCATATTTTGATATTTTTTAGTGCATTTCATCACACAAAAAACAACTAGAAGTTGTAAATGTGATTTAAGAGAGAAAAATGACAAACATTTACCATAAATGCTTTCTTTGTTGCTTGAAATCGGAATGAAGTATCTGTACATATTTTACATAAATATTTATGGCTGTATTCATTTAACACCTGAATAATCACATAGGCCCACTAAACCATAAAGAGTAACAAATAAACAGTATAAACTAGGGCTGTCAAACGATTAATCGTGATTAATCGCATCCAGAATAAAAGTTTGTGTTTACATAATATATGCCGGTGTTCTGTGCATATTAATTTTGTATTCATAAACACATACACATAAATGCATATATTTAAGAAAAATATAAAACATAACTATTAATAAACTTTTATTTACAATTTCAATTATTGGTAAATATAAATGAATACATTTATAATTTATAGACATGTATGTGTATGTTTTGTCTTTATAAATACAAAATTAATATGCACAGTACACAGATATATATTATGTAAACACAAACCTTTATTCTAGATGCGATTAATCGCGATTAATCGTTTGACAGCCATAGTATAAACTGATTAAAAATAATTGTTAATTCTGTCATTATGACTTGTAGAGTATGACTTATACTTCCCCTTTAGTGACCTGTTAAATTGAGAACCGGTATGACTAGATCAGAGAACTGAAAATTGTTTCATCAACTGAACTGTCCAGGGGTCTCATTTATAAAACTGTGGATAGGATCCTTACTAATAGTGTACGTGTGCCAGAAAGCTAAAAATAGCATACGCCAAAAAGTATTCAGACTTATAAAACTCTGCGTACGCACACCTGTAACCAATGATCACTTTATAAATCACAAATCACCTGCGAGTGTGCGTACGTGAATCAGCCTCATATCCCGCCCTGTACATGCCCATTTTTAACCATAAACAGTCAATGCAAAGAACCTCATGAATGCTTATTCGTATATTAATGAGCCTGGCATCCAATCTGCTTGTTAAGCCTAACGTCACGCACCATAATGGACATACATTTTCAGATGCCATAGGAAAATATAAAATAATGTAAAACTGCCGAAAACCCCCGATCCCATCCTTTATCTCTGTAACGAAATCACAAATGGCCACACAAATGCGATTCACTGCAATTTACAAATTAATAATTATTTCCTGTAGATCAGTGATAAGAGCATTATGTTAACAACGCAAGGTTGTGGGTTCGATCCCAGGGGATTGCACATACCTATGTATAAATGTATAGGATAATGCAATGTAAGTCGCTTTGGATAAAAGCGTCTGCTAAATGCATAAATGTAAATGTAGTAATTATTAGAACTATATTACAGCCAAAGAAGGACTCATGCAGCATTTATATGTTCACAGCATTTAGACTGATCATTAACACCGCATTAAAATCACATCATTAATTAGTAGTGTCCTTCAACTGAGATCAAATTTGAAGACATAATTGTAAAAGACGAATGTTTCTTCATTCCTGTTTTGTTATGAACACCATTATAGTTAGGACTAATAACAAGGACATAAAGAGAAATGATTGTGCAAAAGTTTAATGGCTGTATTTCCAGACTTTGACATTTGATGATTATGCTCGGTATTTAAGGAAAATATATAAGTTATATAGTTATTTATTTGCACTGTGTTCTGCCGTTATCGTATTTGATGCTCTCCTATTCCATGCAGTCGGCACATCTCCTCCTCATGCGCTCATAGCGCCCAGTCAGCAAATTTCCTTTGGTGCAGATCTGCCCCAAATAAACTGCTGACCTGTGGCCCACTTAAGAAAGTGTTCCCAGGCCCAGATCTGGTCCTCATTTTCTCAGCCACAACTCAACCAGATCTGTGCCATAATTTCACCAACAGTGAGCCATATAATAAAGAATGATGTGGCCCACATGTGGACCTTATATGTCATTCTTGTTTGGCTGAGTTTAGTATAGGACTGACGGCCCTTGTGTGGGCCAAATGTGGCTGATAGACCAAAAGCCAGAATTATCCCAGAATTTAACTATATTTACATATATTAACATTTTTTAAATCAAAATATTCAATAAACACAATTAAACAATATTAAACACAAACACTGATTCTCACAATTGATTTTTTTATACTACACTCAACTACACAAATGTATTCAAAATAATTTGCTTTTGTTGTGTTACTCAAATATCTACAGGTACTCTGTATTCATTTGTAATCAGTTCTTTTATAATTTGTAACATTCGAAGAGTCTATCTTGCATTTCTGTACACTAAGACATGTGAAGAGTAAACTAACATTCTAAGAGTAAATTTACTAGTTACATCAGTAATAACGTTATTAAAAATAAACAATTTAATCCTTTAACAATTCTCCTTCTAGAGTCATTGTCTGTGGGGATCACTTGAAGGGAAATCTGTTGGGAAAAGTATATACTGACATTAAACATCTTTTATATTACAGCATACTTCATTTAAACACTGATTTTGTTGGTAAGACCTTCACATAAGAATTAAAACAACAATTAAAAGACAAAAACGTTAATGTAAAAATATGTATAAGCAATTTGAGCCTAGTTTGATTTGTCTGGAAAGTGGAGAGTCCATTTTAGCGTTATTTCATCATTAAACCATTATCGCTGAGGAAACCCCATATTTTTGCGAATTTGACAGCTTTATTAATGAAACAATTTATAAAATCCTTAATCACATGCAATACTGACACAAAATGCTACATATTTCAATAAAATAACTTTGAAATGTCAAAACATCACTTACCTTAACATGAAAAGTTATGAGGAAAGAAGAGAAAGGTGCTATGTGGACTTCAGCATGCACTTGATTTCGGCGGAAAATGTAATGTGTTTTTCCACATACAATCCAAATGTCAGCCACAAGTTGATGTTTCCCACTGTGTGCCATGTCCAAAACATATGTGGTTCTCATGTGTTCGTTGTTATCTGGGCCATATACCCCAAAATAAGATGTGAACCAATTGAACATTCCCGCCATTTTTAAAGTTATGGCAAAACGAATATGGCCCATATTTGGCCCATATATGTTCAGACATGCCATAGCTAGGCCAGATGTGACAGATGCTTTTCACATGTGGCCCAAATATGCTTGCTATCTGGGCGCTGATTAAATATTTAGATTGAATTTTTATTTAAAATTTTAATTGGATTTTACAAGTAGGTGCAAACAATTATCACTCAATACAAGCGGAAATAACTCTGCAGATTTAATCTTTGTGATCATGTGGATATTTAACGGATATGAGGTGAAATTAAATGTGTATGAGGCATTAATGCTAATAATCGTTTTTATCACACTTACTTTCTACAATCTAACTTGAGTTCAAACTCACCATTGTGTCGCCCCTTGTCTCCAGAATGTGCATACGCACGGGTCAGAGTTTTCTTACAGGTGCACACATTCTCCCGTCAATTTAGCTTTTAATAGATCACAACCTTTGCCTGGAAAGTGGCGCACGCAATGTTTATAAATGAGACCCCAGATCATTGAAAACAACTTTCATTTTTGGATGACCAGTTTGTTTCATTAGTAAATGAGTTGTATAATAAATAAAACATTTTATTTTCTGCATCTTCAGGAAAAGGCTGATAAAACTAAAAAGTACTGCTATGATTTGTATGCTATGGCCAACCATGTTGGTTCTCTCAATGGTGGACACTATTATGCTGTCATCAAATCATTTGAGGACCAGCAGTGGCATAGATTTGATGACAGCTCTGTAGAAGAGATTGAAAAGGTAAACAATCAGTTTGGACTACTGTATTTTTGCAATATAGTATGCAGTTTTTTGCAGTATTTACAATATTTCCACTTAACTTGTGATTATCATACATCTGTTAAACAAATTTGTGTTTCTTTCTGTAACTACATGCCTTTTATGCTGTGTTTTCCATTTTTGATGTGGGTGTCAGAATGCTCTGTAGTGTTTTTATATTGACTGTGTGTTTTGTATTGTTTGATTTTTGGGGATTGATTACATGGTTCTAAGGTGACTGTTTGATTTTAAGGACAGATAAGATGTTTACTGTATGGTTTAATTTATTGTATGATCTCTGATTTTCAGCATGATCTGGACAATCACTTATCCAGAGAAGCGTGCATACTTTTGTACAAAAAATGTGAGTTGATATCAAAATATTTCATTTATATATTTAATGTTTCATATCTTACTCTTTTGCTAACTAAGTATTTTCATACTAATATGATGGTCTGAATTCAACCTGACATGAATATGTAAAAAAATAAGGTTGGCTATGAAATTAAACACATGTTTAATCACACAAATTATCAAAGTGGACATTGTAGCATTGTAGCATTTTAAAAACAGTGATACTTAACACTTTACTTTTTTGTCTCTGTATGACATCCAATTTATTCTTTCATTAGCCCTAGAGACTGCAGGTCATTCCCAGACATTAGAAAAACAAAACATAATGAAAAAAAGAAAAAACAGTGAATGTGAGAATCGTGAGAAAGATGAGATGAACACTGACAACGTCAAATATAAATGTGAGAATCCTGAGGAAAATCAGATGAACACTTACAGCACTAAAGATGAATGTGAGGTTCCAGAGAAAGATGAAATGAACACTGACATCAGAGATGAATGTAAAACTTCTGAGAAACATAAGATGAACACTGACATCATCAAAGATAAATGTAAAAATCCTGAGAAAGATGGGAGGAACACTGACAGAATCAAAGATGAATGTGAGAATCCTGAGAAAGACGAGATGAAGACTGCCATCAGAGATGACTATGAGAAAAATGAGATGAACACTTTTAACACTGACAGCATTAAAGATAAATGTGAGAATCATGACAAAAATGATATGAACACTCACAACATCAAATACGAATGTGAGAATCCTGAGAAAAATGAGATGAACACTGACAACGTCAAATATAAATGTGAGAATCCTGAGAAAAATAAGATGAACACTGACAGCATCAAAGGTCAACGTGAGGATCCTGAAAAAGATGAGATGAACATTGACAGCGTCAAAGATGAATGTGAGGATCCTGAGAAAGATGATATGAACACTGACATCAGACATGAATGTACAAGTCCTGAGAAAGATCAGACAAATTCTAAGATCATCAAATATTGTGTAGAATCACAATATAATTTTGATCTGGAAGATCAGAACGTAGATAGTACCAATAACTTTGCAATTAATGGATGTTCTCAAAGTACAATAGTTGATCTTGAAGTTTCTCAGAGTCTGCTAGAACACACTGATGATAACTCTGAAACAAATGCAATCACCCTGCAAATTATGTCAGATGAAGACTCTATATCTGTAATGCACAAAAAAATTTGCAATTTTAAAAATTTGTATGTCAAAATCATCACTTTCACTTCAATACTCTTCTGCATTTTCTTACTTGTTTTTTTATTATTGTTTTTTAAAACAAAATAATGAAAAATTCTACTGTGCACAAGTATGAAAGAAAATGTCAATTGTTTATGTTTGTTCAGACTGTTAAAACTTGAAATTTGTCTTTTTACACATACAGATGTCACTTCCAGAACCATACTCAATAAATCATGTTGATTGTGCTATAATTGACACCTGACTTTTAATAGTATTGTGTTCATAAAAAATAATTTTTCACATTAGTCACACTATAGCTCAATTAGAGGGAATTCTCAAAGATACACCAGGCTCCATCACCCAATCACAACGTGACCCTTTACCCAAATACCCAAAAACTAATCACCACACCTGATCATCACCCATCATCTTATATAAGCCCCTACACTGAAAAAAATGATTTTTTGGGGTAGTAAATTTTCTTAAAAAAAACAAGTCTTTCTACATAAAAAAAGTTAGTTGATGTGTGAACTTGAAAATGTTGGGTAAAAACTAAAGCGGTATTTAAGTTGCGCATGTATTGATTAAGATAAGTAAATACTAAAATGTAATATTTGTTACATTTACACTGATTACTCAAGTATTTATAACAACGTAAAAAACGTTGTAGATTTTATTTAAGTTTCTTAATAATCTTTAGAAGCGCAACTGAACAATACAAGTTGGTGTCTTTTCGCAATATTTTTCTAAGTAGGCCTACTTAAAAAAAATTCTTAGACAAGTGAACGGCAACTTATTTTAGTTAAATTTAGTTTGATATTTTCTAGACAGAGAATTACTCTTGTGTTACATATCGAAGTATTCGTCAATGCGCATGAACGAGAAGCCCGCCATTTGAGGGATGGTTTCTGAGGGAGCGGTATCATCCACACAAGCAGGTATGTTTTAAAGTTAACGTTAATTGTCTCCTAAATGTTTTATATTATCGTTATTTTGTATTATTTCTCGTTCATATATGTTTAGCTAATGTTAGTGCCCATGTTACTGTAATTTATAACTGTTTTGCAGCGACAATGTCTTCAGGTCGTGCATTTTCAGACAGGTTGTTCTTTGCGACATTTAAGTAAGTTATTCGACAATGTTTTTCACAAGCATTTCTTTATTTTCACTCGGACAAGTGAATGAACAAGAGCAGTGATTCGGAACAGTAAAGTTATATTTGGCATCACATTTGTATTTTTTAATATGACAATTGACAATAGGCTAACTTTTATGTGTGAACTTTTATCTTCCGCATCCTCTCTCCTTATTACTTTGGTGTACTAGGCGATACTGTTTTATCCAATTAGCATTAATTCGGTGATGGCCTGCGCTTTAGAGTGGCAGACTTTATTAGGTAGAATTCAGGAATCGACTTGCGACCTTCCATTTCTTTCTGTATGATGTGGCCTTGCAAAACATGTACATTGATGTAGCTCATCAACAGTTGAAAAATAATACTGTGGTAAGTTAATGTTGATGTAGTATAATACTATGAAGCAGAAATACTGTGTTGGGATTGATTTCATTGGTGGTTATTACTGCAAAACCATGTCAACTCAGACAAGTCAACTTTATTTATATGGCGCTTTTTACAATTTTCATTGTTACAAAGATGGCTGTACATGAAACATATTGACTATAAGCAAAATATTAAAGTTACACAAGTTTAAACAAGAAAAAGTGAACACACACAGAAAACAGACACGCTCACAGGCTCATACACTACCACATGCATAAAACACAACTTTACATGCACAAAGCACAATATACACACACGAGCATGCACACACAGACGCACACATACACATACACATACACATACATACGCAGGCGCGCACACACACACACGCACATGCATAAAACACAACTCCACATGCACAGAGCACAAATACACACGCACTGTTACTGTTTTGGGATTGCTTTCAATGGTTACATGATTTTGCTATAATAGCCACCAATGTTGATGCTTGTAATACTGTGTTAAGATTGATTTAATTGGTTACGTGATTTTGCTATAATAGCCACCATTCTTGATGTTGTTTGTTTGTAATTGTTTTTATATGGTTTTGCATTTTATTGTTACATTTAAAACTAACTTAATGCTGCAATAATGTTTTATTAAGCGTTTAATAAATTCTTTTTTATACAGTTGAGTCCAATTATTGTTTTTGTTATCCGCAAAAATGGTACTATATTTATATGATTTTAAATTAATGTAATAAAATGAGTAAATTGTTTTACTTTAATATAAATACAATACATGTGAGCAAAAATTGCACTTTTACTAAAAAAGTTGAGTTAGATTTACTAAAAAAATTATTATCAGACCTACACAAAAATAACACATTCTATTTACTTATTATTCTCAAGTAATTTTTATGTAGAATAATCTAATTAGATTTACAACTTTCTTATTACATACAGGTAAAAAATTAAGCAAGATTTATTCATAATTTCAAATTAAATTTACTAAAAAAAACTGAGTAGATTTTACTTAGTTTCAGGCTACTTTACAAAAGTGAATGCAAAAACTTGCGATAAAAAATTAAGTAAATCCTACAAGTTGTTTTTTTCAGTGTAGGACTCACACACGGTCTGGTCTCCTATGAGGAAAGACTACTTACGGCTTACGATGATTCCGGGGTTTACCGGCAATGATTTGTTTTCAAAACCCAGTTCCCTCTTGTCAAGGAACTTGGATATATTGAGGTATGTGCTTCCCCGGTTTCCACTCTCCTTCACTTGCACCATCATTTCATGTTTACCATTTCTAACATCTCCGTCGAAAACTATTAGTATTAATCTCTCATTCATTCCAGTCTGATTGCATTGTTATAAACTAACTTGCTGCAATATATTACGATATTGTGTGAGTCCAGAGGTGGACGAAGTACACAACTTCCTTACTTGAGTGAAAGTACAGATACTACTGGTCAAATATTACTCCACTACAAGTAAAAGTTGTAAAGACAGATTCTTACTTGAGTAAAAGTACAGAAGTACGTGCTTTTAAAAGTACTCAAGTATTAAAAGTAAATTTCCTTTATGTCAGTTGTGCATTGTTTTATTGTCGTATACCTTATGCCTCTGAAGCAACCTACTGAATACACTGAGTAGCTCACAGTATCAGTTGTATTAAAGGAGTAGTTCACTTCAAAATTTGCCCCCATTGACTTTCCATAGTAGTTTTTATTCCTACTATGGAAAGTCAATGGGGGAAAATTTTGCAGTGAGCAACTCCTTT